>NC_047017.1:36364147-36544722 GCF_902652985.1 Pecten maximus | reverse complement strand
CTTGTGACATGGTATGGTACATTTTCCCATTCCATTGTTCTTGTCTTTGTGACATGGTATGGTACATTTTCCCATTCCATTGTTCTTGTCTTTGTGACATGGTATGGTACATTTTCCCATTCCATTGTTCTTGTCTTTGTGACATGGTATGGTACATTTTCCCATTCCATTGTTCTTGTCTTTGTGACATGGTATGGTACATTTTCCCATTCCATTGTTCTTGTCTTTGTGACATGGTATGGTACATTTTCCCATTCCATTGTTCTTGTCTTTGTGACATTGTATGGTACATTTTCCCATTCCATTGTTCTTGTCTTTGTGACATTGTATGGTACATTTTCCCATTCCATTGTTCTTGTCTTTGTGACATTGTATGGTACATTTTCCCATTCCATTGTTCTTGTCTTTGTGACATGGTATGGTACATTTTCCCATTCCATTGTTCTTGTCTTTGTGACATGGTATGGTACATTTTCCCATTCCATTGTTCTTTTCTTTGTGACATGGTATGGTACATTTTCCCATTCCATTGTTCTTGTCTTTGTGACATGGTATGGTACATTTTCCCATTCCATTGTTCTTGTCTTTGTGACATGGTATGGTACATTTTCCCATTCCATTGTTCTTGTCTTTGTGACATGGTATGGTACATTTTTTCCATTCTTATGATCTTGCATTTCCATATGAAGAAGTTAAACAAGGGTTACAATCGCACGCGCTATATCTGATTTAAACTGATTTCGAACGGAAATGTCTGACTTGCTATAAAATGAGTATTCCACTTAACTAGACTAAAATTATGTTACAATTTCCTATACCAACACAAGTCGTTAGATGATACGTTTGATTCCAACTAATGACGTTTTAATGGCATAGATTGTGTATTCGCTTCATCAGCTAATGTGTTAACCTTCGTCTAGGCCCATACCGCTAACTATCATCATCCTATAGCAAGAACTATCAAAACCTTTATCTTCTTGTCCACGCGAGGAATAAGTTATATTGGTAAACATTGTCGTCACTTCCTCTTCCAACCTCTACACATCACTTTAAGTATATATATATATGTATAACTATCTGCCATCTTCGTTCCTTTACATTTATTGCGTGTATTGTTTTGCTTTTGAATTACACGTTATCAACTTGCACTTATCTCTATGGCCATTTGTGATTTAGCAATCAGTGGCGTCCGGTCGAAATGGTTTCTGTCGATATGAACAAAGCATACTGGAACGATGCATCAAGCTAAAAAGCATTGACATGACAATTCAGGTTTATTTGCTATTACTATTTTTTTCTCTCTTTTTTTCATTATTTCATTTTACGGTATTTATCATAAAATGCGTGCATCTATATTAGTATTCATTTCAAAAGACCAAAATATCAAAATGTCAGAATATATTTTTTTAATTTACACAAAGAACAGTTGAGAAAACATTTGTATGTAACAACCATAATACTGAGGAAGTGAGAACCAAAACACGTATGACGTCACAGCCATGATACTGAGGAAGTGAGAACCAAAACACGTATGACGTCACAGCCATAATACCATCACAGTGTGTAGTAAAGTTGGGGACCCCATTACCACGGTTAGTACTCTCCGCCTTAAAGCCATAGGACATTTTACTTTTAGATATTTGAAATAAATCCAACCCTCACAAAATAAATGTTGTAGATGTAACTACATTTTGTGTGTGTTGTTGTTATGACGGTCGCTAAGACTGTGCCACAAACTGTCTCACACTTTCCCGCGAAAACGGCTGTTCTCTCTCCGACGTCACTCCGCAGGTAAAACATGAAACAAAAAAAATGCATTTTATTTTATTTTTGTGTGATTTAACATAAATTTGAAAATAATCATAACGTAAATATAAGGAATTGATTTAATTTTTTCAACATCTATGAGGTCATAACGCGAATCGTGGTAAATATTTTCTAAAAACCAATGTTGTTATGACCTCATGAAGATTGAAAAAAAAAAAATTCCTTAAAAAACAAACAGATAGGTAGGAGAAATGTGTAGCCTCAAAACTACAGATCATAACCAACATGAAGCCGATAAGCTTCGTGCATTATGCTTTTATGATCTAATCATCAGCGTTCACGTTGGCTTGGACATCCTTGGGTTAATTATAACGTTAATATAGATGTGGTATACTCTGTATTGCCATATATCGACTTTTATGGCCACAAAACAACTCATACTTGGAAGTCAGTACTCTTCATTCATCACAGAATCATTAGGCTCCTGTAAGGAGTACACATAGAAACCTTTTATGTGACCTCTCCGTACTAATTGTCGGTGCCTTTATGGTTAACAACACATCACGTCGGATATTTGCCATGCTGTGTTCGAAATGACACATAGGGATTAGACCGCCCGGTGGCTTCCTGTTCAGAGAAAGTGACAATCGAGCGGTGTTTTAGACACAAACCAGAATCAATTCTAGAATCACACCATTATGATGTAGCCAAAACGAAATTAATCTTTTATTTGTATTCTCAGTAAATAAATGCTAATTTTTCAACATGATTGGTTAAATGCATAACTGATCAATCGAGTAGACTGTATTAGTTTTTATCGATATAAACATTGGCCGTTCCTTTTCCATAGAACGATACACAGGCCTGTTATGTCGGTTTAACTATTCATATATGTTTTTACATGACTGGATTCATTCCTGCATAGGTAATTCATATTATGTTCCACTAGCCTTGAACTATTGCTACAGTTCATCAAAATAAAACTGTCAATTAACTACATGTATACTAGTAATACTATATACATACAACGGTAACCCATTAACTATACATATGCTACATCAAAATAACTATATCAGTTAACTATACCAATGCTACATAAATAGCCACATCAGTAAACTGTAACAATGCTACATCAAAACAGCCATATTGATTACCTAAACCAATGTTACATCAAAATAGCAATATCAGTTAACTATACCAATGCTACATCAAAAAAGCCGTATCAATTAACTATACTAATGTTACGTATACATTAAAAAAAGCTATATCAATTAACTAAACCAATGCTTCATCAAAATAGCCATAGAAGTTAACTATTCCATTGTCACATCAAAATAGCCATACCAGTTAACTATACTAAGGTACACCAAAATAGTCATACCAGTTAACTGAAGGTAAGTCAAAATAGCCATATCAATTAACTATACTAAAGGTACACCAAAATAGAAATATCAATTAACTGAACTAATGCTACATATATTGAAGATCTTATCAGAACAGGTAATAGAGACCTTAAAATGTGTTTCATTTTTGAATAACGAAACGTTGATTCGATATGAAAGGATTACAATGTTTCGATAGATGCAGATTGATGAAGGCCATGGAAATGATTCATGGTCGTCATCGTTATCCCATTTCAAAAAAAAATTCTATTTCTTTGTGGGATATGATGTCAAGAATGTTCGATGTTTGCTGAAATGTCGATTGGTTCCATTGTCACCACACAAGTTTGGAGAATGTTATTTAACAATGACATGACCTAGATTTGAATTAGGAGTGTCGTCGATGAAGCATAAGACGCTTACCATCCCCGAGCACCTGGTCTTATTCGCCTTGTCATGTACGATTTTTAAAGCAAATTTATATGCATTTTTGTTCGTATTTTTCTCTTGCTTTATCGATTTTGTTTATTCTTGCGGATCAGCTGTAAGTTTCATCTTAATGTCGGTATTTTCTGTTTCTGAAATTTATTTTCAAAATATTGACATTTCCTGTTTTGGTAATACTAAGCTGTAGTAGTTGTCTAAATCTATGTGTCTGGTTTATGTAATGAGAAAATTATGTTTGTAATTTTTTCGCCTTAAGATAGTAAGACATGTTTTTTTGTTGTTTTTTTTTAATGATGAAATGGGTTTTACAGAGTTGATAGGCAGGTGTTACCAAATAATGATGTGGAGCTTGTTTCAAATGTTTTTGTGTGTCAGGCATTGCTTATAATTGTGAAATCGTGGGGAACTAACGATACTGCAATAGAAAGGGGACTAACTCCTGTAGACTTTATATCAAGTAATACTCCGGGTGTTTCTCAGAGTGAAGTGTTATGTGCAGCGATTCCACATATGTATAAAACACTAATGAAATCAATATCGATCTTATGTGGAACAATACAGTGATTACACGAACTTATTGATTCATATTCTCACATCGATAGGAATCTAATATTGCTGATAGAATAAGCCTAATGATTAATGTTTGAGACATGAATGGAATAAAAACACTGAAAGAATAAACCTGATATTGTTTGGGAGACGCGGGGATTTAAATCAATGATAAATTAACCTGATATTGTTTAGGGGACGTGGGGATTAAAATCAATGATTAATTAACCTGATATTGTTTGGGGGACGTGGGGATTAAAATCAATGATTAATTAACCTGATATTGTTTGGGAGACGTGGGGATTAAAATCAACGATAAATTAACCTGATATTGTTTGGGAGACGTGGGGATTAAAATCAACGATAAATTAACCTGATATTGTTTAGGGGACGTGGGGATTAAAATCAATGATTAATTAACCTGATATTGTTTGGGGGACGTGGGGATTAAAATCAATGATTAATTAACCTGATATTGTTTGGGAGACGCGGGGATTTAAATCAATGATAAATTAACCTGATATTGTTTAGGGGACGTGGGGATTAAAATCAATGATTAATTAACCTGATATTGTTTGGGAGACGTGGGGATTAAAATCAATGATTAATTAACCTGATATTGTTTGGGAGACGTGGGGATTAAAATCAACGATAAATTAACCTGATATTGTTTGGGAGACGTGGGGATTAAAATCAACGATAAATTAAACCTGATATTGTTAGGGAGACGTGGGGATTAAAATCAACGATAAATTAACCTGATATTGTTTGGGAGACGTGGGGATTAAAATCAATGATAAAATAAACCTGATATTGTTTGGGCGACGTTAGGATTAAAATCAATAATAAAATAAACCTGATATCGTTTGGGAGACGTTGGGATTAAAATCAATGATAAAATAAACCTGATATTGTTTGGGCGACGTTGGGATTAAAATCAATGATAAAATAAACCTGATATTGTTTGGGAGACGTTGGGATTAAAATCAATGATAAAATAAACCTGATATTGTTTGGGCGACGTTGGGATTAAAATCAATGATAAAATAAACCTGATATTGTTTTGGAGACGTGGGGATTAAAATCAATGATAAAATAAGCCTGAATATAAGTATTTAAGAAATAAAGATATGTTGAAGTTAATATCACTTATAGAATAGTCAATTAAAATGTTTGAGATATGTGAAAGTTTATATGACTGGTAGAATCAGTCCAATAATTTTTTTCTGGTGTGTGGAAGTTAAAATCACTGTTATAATCAGTCTAATAAAAAATGTTTCAGATGTATTGAAGTTAATCAGTCGAATAAAAATGTTTTAGATGTGTGGAAGTTAAAATTACTGGTGGAATCAGTCGAATAAAAATGTTTTAGATGTGTGGAAGTAAAATTACTGGTAGAATCAGTCGAATAAAAATGTTTTAGATGTGTGGAAGTTAAAATTACTGGTGGAATCAGTCGAATAAAAATGTTTTAGATGTGTGGAAGTAAAATTACTGGTAGAATCAGTCGAATAAAAATGTTTTAGATGTGTGGAAGTAAAATTACTGGTAGAATCAGTCGAATAAAAATGTTTTAGATGTGTGGAAGTTAAAATTACTGGTGGAATCAGTCGAATAAAAATGTTTTTAATGTGTTGAAGTTAATATCACTAACATAATAAGTCCAATAGAATATTTGAGATGTATGGAAGTTAAAATTACTGGTAGAATCAGTCCAATAAAAATGTTTTAAATGTGTAGATGCTAAAATCACTGACCCAATAAAAACAGAGTTTAATGTGATATGTATGTATAAACAGTTTAGCATGAATATATATATATATAAATATACATCATATATTATCAACACCTTAACGGTATTGTCGTTTACATTTAGATCTACGTGTTCCAGACCAATAACTACGTGTAACCCACACACTCCGGAACACTTTAGATTTATATCTGTTCTTTTACCCTTTGTTCAGTCCTAACTGGGTGAAATGTAAGTGTGATACAGTATGTAGATATATTTTTTGTCTGGTTTGATGTACACACGTGCATCAGTCCACTGATGGTCATATTTCGTAATCCTATAAGTTATATACCACTAATTTCCTCTTCATTCAACACATATGTCTTCATCATCGTCCTTCATCATCGTCCAATGACAATGTTCCGGAAACCCACGGCCGTTTTGTTGGTGCATTTTGGGATACATATGCGCTCAGCATTGTTTGTGGATGCTTTAGTTTCGAGTTTTATTGTAAACACGAATGAATAGTGATACCGGCTCAAATTATACAGACGTGTACATGTATTTGTTGTAGATCCAAAACATATTCGACATCAAAATTGATGAATCATTAGGTCAGTGCGAACCCCTTTTGTATTTTGATATTTGTTTAAGCATATTTAGCTTCCCTTCTTGATGTTCACAAATTTTGCTTCTGGTATCGGTGATGAGTCCCAGAAGGATGGACATGCAAACGAAAGGTCAAGCTTTGATCCAAATATAGCTTTGAATAGGGATCCTTTTGAAATAAAAAATAAATAAATAGAAATAAAAATGAGAATAAAGTCAGGTGAACGGCAATAATAAGCCTCTTTTTGTTTCATCGACGACACCCACCATACACTGCTCTACAAATAGGGCGTAAAAATATACCTGATGCCCCATTGCTTGGTCGTAAAAGGCGACTAAATTTCGGGTCTTATCTTTTCTCTTTTTACTACACAACTTTCTTCTTCCTGATGTCTCGATTGACACTTCAATTGAGCGTTCGCCCCTGTGAAGAGGACTTTGGGTTCTGTCCCCTGACCGAGACATATAAGAGTCTTTAAAAAAGCGGGGAGTTCGTCCTTTGGTGACCATAGTTGCTGATAGGACGTTGACCAATATAAAACCCGCCATATAAACTTAGGTCGGATCAATATCATCATGTCACTAACATACGACCCATGGTGGTGGAACCAGAACCACTTGTCACATCTACTAGCATCGAACACGCCCACCTTCATTTCGAACAAGGAAAAGAATAGTTCCCAGTGAAATCAATATGTTGGCCTTTAAACTTGACTGTGGTCCTCACCAACCTTTATCTCTCGAAACCTCTTGTTGTTACCTTTGCTGTCAGCAATTGAATTAAAGCCCGGATAGTTCAAGTTAATCTTTTGTTCAGCACATTTTTAAGTATATATCAATAAAGTTATCAAACTTCAGTAACGGGAGTCGGCTTTCTCTACTTATGATTGTTACTTCCTGATAGTTAGTATACCACGTTCAAGATTGTCGTCCAATGACTTGGACTGTTTGTGGTTCACATTGCAATACTAATAGTTTGCTTGATAGTGGTGATTTTTCTGATGTCTCCTCTCACTAAACTCTAAACGGCCACCATCGACACGAATAACTACGGCCGTCAGTATATATACATACATATATACTACATGAAGCCTGCGTGATGTCGTGTTCCGGAGTACAATTCATTAGGTACCAAGTACAATGTATCGAGGTCATAATAAGAATACAATATCCCTATTGGTAACTAAGTCGCTATTAGTTCTGGGAAATAAACAGTCGACTTCCCCCTAAAGTATTAGGTTAGTGTACTACTCGATATAATCCGTATGGATCTTTAACAGACATGCAACCAAAATCAAACGAATTTCTAATGATGCGCACTGTTCATTCATGTGTACTAATTAGACCGGAGACGGAGGTATAATTCAGCACAATACCTTCAACACTAGGAAGATATCTGACTGATACCTGTGGTATCCCTGTGGCATTCCTATGTCATTCCTGATATTATCGGTTAAAGCTCTGTGTGGCTATTAAGCGTACACATAAGAGTATATCATGATTTTTCAGGAGCATTACAGAAGTATGGCTACTGTTCACCAATCATCAAACATGTGAAATTAACTGGCGATTATTGCACACAGAAGTCCTGACCAAATGCATTGTATTTGTTTCTTTCGTGGCGTCTGCGTTGACGATATTTAAATATCTTATATATAAATAAATATATTTGCTGTCCCATTGCAAAACAAATGATCTTTATCGGATCCTTCCTTGCGCTTTCTCTATTTTCCCAGTCTGTTGACGTCTCCTAGACACCAGTCCGTCCTTATTAGAACCTGTCAGTTGACGTCTCCTAGACACCAGTCCGTCCTTATTAGAACCTGTCAGTTGAGGTCCCCTAGACACCAGTCCGTCCTTATTAGAACCTGTCAGTTAACTTTCCTAGACACCAGTCCGTCCTTATTAGAACCTGTCAGTTAACTTTCCTAGACACCAGTCCGTCCTTATTAGAACCTGTCAGTTGACGTCTCCTAGACACCAGTCCGTCCTTATTAGAACCTGTCAGTTGAGGTCTCCTAGACACCAGTCCGTCCTTATTAGAACCTGTCAGTTGAGGTCTCCTAGACACCAGTCCGTCCTTATTAGAACCTGTCAGTTGAGGTCTCCTAGACACCAGTCCGTCCTTATTAGAACCTGTCAGTTGAGGTCTCCTAGACACCAGTCCGTCCTTATTAGAACCTGTCAGTGAGGTCTCCTAGACACCAGTCCGTCCTTATTAGAACCTGTCAGTTGAGGTCTCCTAGACACCAGTCCGTCCTTATTAGAACCTGTCAGTTGAGGTCTCCTAGACACCAGTCCGTCCTTATCAGAACCTGTCAGTTGAGGTCTCCTAGACACCAGTCCGTCCTTATTAGAACCTGCCAGTTGATGTCTCCTAGACACCAGTCCGTCCTTATTAGAACCTGTCAGTTGACGTCTCCTAGACACCAGTCCGTCCTTATTAGAACCTGTCAGTTGAGGTCTCCTAGACACCAGTCCGTCCTTATTAGAACCTGTCAGTTGAGGTCTCCTAGACACCAGTCCGTCCTTATTAGAACCTGTCAGTTGAGGTCTCCTAGACACCAGTCCGTCCTTATTAGAACCTGTCAGTTGAGGTCTCCTAGACACCAGTCCGTCCTTATTAGAACCTGTCAGTTGAGGTCTCCTAGACACCAGTCCGTCCTTATTAGAACCTGTCAGTTGAGGTCTCCTAGACACCAGTCCGTCCTTATTAGAACTTGTCAGTTGAGGTCTCCTAGACACCAGTCCGTCCTTATTAGAACCTGTCAGTTGAGGTCTCCTAGACACCAGTCCGTCCTTATTAGAACCTGTCAGTTGAGGTCTCCTAGACACCAGTCCGTCCTTATTAGAACCTGTCAGTTGAGGTCTCCTAGACACCAGTCCGTCCTTATTAGAACCTGTCAGTTGAGGTCTCCTAGACACCAGTCCGTCCTTATTAGAACCTGTCAGTTGAGGTCTCCTAGACACCAGTCCGTCCTTATTAGAACCTGTCAGTTGAGGTCCCCTAGACACCAGTCCGTCCTTATTAGAACCTGTAAGTTGAGGTCTCCTAGACACCAGTCCGTCCTTATCAGAACCTGTCAGTTGAGGTCTCCTAGACACCAGTCCGTCCTTATTAGAACCTGTCAGTTGAGGTCTCCCCTGGACATCCTACTGTTGACGTTTCCTGCATTTAATCATTTATGAAATATTGGAGGTAGATAATTTATGAAAAATTTGATATAAAGTGATGTCTTAAGATATGTTCCTGACGCATCTAAAACAATGAATTACACGTAATGGAGACAAGGTAGTACCTGTATATCGACAGTATTGATTTCTGTTTTACAGCACACACATAATGTCGATAATGCACCAGGGAACAAGTCGTCACACGACACGCATGTGTTAATCTGCCATCGTAACAGTATATCATCTTTTGCATCAACACGATATGACTGATCTTGGTTTAATATCAACTGGCAATAGTTTTATATCAAATCAACAATTGGTGTCGATCGTTAGCATATCATCTGTTACCTCGTTACCTGTAAACAATTCTGACACATAAACATGGAGGCAATCGATCGAATTTACATGTGAATTAACATGATATTGTCACATAGCTTTATTTTTAGTCGGAAAATTAAAAAATGAATAAATAAGAGTAAATAAATAAATAAATGCTCATAAGGGAAATGCCTTTGAAAATTGGTATATATATATATATGAGAACATCATTCACAATGAATCGTCAATGGTTAAAAAAATGAGTGTGTATTTATTGTCATAGCAACATGTCATTTGTTATTCACGTGGAAAAACAACGAGAGAAGGTAAAGGGCGATCGGGTACTGTGTACCTAGCGCAAAATAGTAGAGTTTCCAAAGAGCAGTAAAAAAAATGTTGTACATGGAAGACATGTGTCAGAGACAATTATAGAAGACAATTATATCAGGACACTTGTTCGTGTCAAACCGCGGGGATAGCTGTCAACATGGCTAAGACACCTGTTATCGCTGCCACGATGGCAGTAGGTTTGATGTTTCTGTTAGAGTTAGTGGGATTAGCCACTCCCCACTGGATGGACATTAAAGGTTTGAAGCTACATTTCGGCGTGTTCCAGATATGTCTGTCGAACGTATGTTTCACCTTTATCGGTTACCTGGGATTTTCAAGTAAGTGATCAACAGCATTGAAATCAATGACAAAATGGCGCCATGCTTTTATCACAGTTAAAGTTTTACAATGACGATATAAATAACAGCGTAGCAACAATGACGCTAGATTCTTGGAACAACACTCTATAGTACAATATTGACGTCTCTTACCAACATCGTAACATTGAATTAAAAACACTATTTTGTTATGTTCTTTTCGAAGTGAATACAATAGCGATACAATTGTTATCATTTATAGCATTAATGTGGCGTAAAACACCACCAATCACTCCAGGAGCACAGGTAATGCTCAATGCACGGCGGATTAGGGTAATACACTGTATGAACATTATAAATGCAGACTGCGAAAGTGGGAGTATTAAAGCCACATACTCCCGAAGAAACATATATCAATGTTTACATTTTGAGCTTTTTACAGTTTTCGTACATGATATATACCTAACAGATTATCGTTAATCAGAAACTGAAAGAAAATGTGTACTTATGAAAGTATACGGGGAATTCCCAAAAATAATAACTGTGGCTGCCGGACCAAGTTTCTCTGAAAATTAGTCCCAAAATGCAACGGCGTATTTAACAGTCCATACAAAATGGCGGAACAGCGAAAGTGTGGACCTGCGAAAACGCACACAGATTCTGCCAAAAAAAAGACGCAAAAGTGAATGGAATCGGCAAAACCCGAGTATTTCCTTAGGAAAGAAACTGATTCGTTGTAACTTTTGAAAAGAAAAGAGAATAGACTCGAAATCCGATTTTGTCGGACGTATATTGGATTGCTGGTTAGCTTTTGAACATTATCAACTTCACCGATCTAAACTTTTATCGGTGTTTTGTTGTATGCATATCGCTACAATTTAAAATTAAGTATTTAAATGTAAACTACGTTTGTTTATTTTGTTCTGTTATTACCCGAATATTCTGTTAATATGTTTAAAGGAAAGCATGATTAGGCCAAGTTCGCGCATGCTCGATATGTAAACAACAGCCATGTGCGTAGTTTATGTGCAGTGCACGTTGTTATAGCCTCGTTCTCGGCTCCGTGACAAATCTCGCGATAAATATAAATTCGGCGAGTTATTTTTATACACTGATGTCTCAAGAACTCCCCTGGTCAAGCGTCCAGGCCAGTGGTAATTTTAATGTTAGGAGAGTGTGAATGAGCATCTTGGATTGTCATTAATACATGTATGCAATTTTAGAATTTTAGGTTGTTTGGGAGTATGTGGCACGAACAATATATGTCAACTTATATCGCTGATTAGACTGTCTAATGTGGGATTTCGCCTCCATATTGTTAAATCAACAACGATATCATAATGACCAATTTACTAATGAAAAGACGATTGGTAATCACTGTAACTAACACCTTACACAGACCCCTTTATCTACCAGTGGTTACATATTTTATAACTTCCTAATGGTAGATAAAACGTTTAAGTTATAGTTTATACGAGACTAACGTGATAAATGCATGTCCAGTTTTCAGGGAAACGGCTCTCAAGTTAAATAAATGAATTTAAAACATACCTCTTTTTCTTTGTCGTAATCGTAGTTAGGCAGATATTATCGATTCTTTTCCGCCAGCCCATTATCGTAATAATTATGTACTGGTTTTAAATTTACAAAAATCGCATTTCTTGTGTAGTATCCAAGTTAAAAGTAAGTTTCATAGTACTTCTGTTACACATAATACCGTTATATCAATAAAAATAGACGTTGTGTTTTAGGAAATATGATCATATCCTCGAGAGTTGATTTCTAAACAAACCGCTACTCCACAACTCTCTTTAAATATTCTACTGGCGTTATATCTTATGCAGGTGTGTTTTTATCAGTTTTCATGTTTTTCATACTGAACAGAAAGATGTTTAGGTTGAAAATAAATTAATTGCAATATAACATTTGTATGCCACACCTAGGCTGGCCTTTGCATCGTCCATAGTTTTATATGTAAGAGTCATACACATTATAACATTACGGCCAGCGTCACAATTTAGACTGCTCCTCATTTAAAGTCTTCAACTGGGAAACAGTATTTTGATAGAGGTTTAAGAGATTTAACTCAGAAACACTCTAAAAATGTGAAATTCTTACAATAACAAATTTGACGTGAAGTATTTCAAAATAAAATAGTGTATTGAACATCGATTATGCTCGCCATTGTGACCTGATTTTTTACTCTTGTTATTGTGACCTGATTTTTATATTTGTCATTGTGATCTATTTTCTTATATTTGTCATTGTTATCTAATTTTCCTACTTGTCATTGTGACTTGATATTTTGTTCTTGTCAATGTAACCTGATTTGTAGCAGTGAGCTATATTCTTTACTATGTTGAAGACATCATTTTGGTTACATTTTGTCGTGGCATGATAGTTTGTCGTGGCTGGATAGTTTGTCGTGACAGGATAGTTTGTCGTGGCAGGATAGTTTGAAAATTACACAATCGATATATTCATAATGATAATGTTCTACAAGTTGTCGGAATACAATGTATCCACGTAACAAGTATTTTAGAAGTAGACTTATTTGTTGAGATGTACCTTATCCATGGATGTGAATCGGACGTACATGTAGATTACTTGTTCTAGGAAAATATATCTGTCAGCTGATGGAGTTTTAGGAATACTATCAAGAGAGTAATCCCGACAATATTAGGCCATGCACCTGATATACTACCAGCCTCCTGATTTCCTTTTTACTGCGTCGACACACCAGATATCACTCCTTATTATTACGACATTCGTACTCCGTCCCCGACACACCAGATATCACTCCTTATTATTACGACATTCGTACTCCGTCCCCGACACACCAGATATCACTCCTTATTATTACGACATTCGTACTCCGTCCCCGACACACCAGATATCACTCCTTATTATTACAATAACCGATAACATGGTAAAACGTTTGATTATGTTAATGCCTATTTTATCAATAAATTGACCCCGATACATTATTTACTGTTTCAGTACATTATCTCGGCTTCGCCGCATGCCAGAGCATTGGAGCCATCATAATGCTTTTGACAACAATTTCGGGCATAGTTGGAGCTACAAATGGGAGAAGACCAGAAAAGACCATCATAAAAAACCTAGCGGCCCTCTCCTTTGTATCAGGTAATGTTGTTTTTTTGTTGTTTTTTCATATTACTGTTTTTTGCTTGTTTGGTTGTTTGTTGTGCCACCAATACAAGCATTGTCATTAATTCCTGACATCCAAAGAATTAACAAAATAGACACAATTGGACAGCACATCTAAATATAGAAACAGATACAGTGTACAAATGTACGTGGAATACAAAACTGACTATTAAGCTTATACACAAGGAAAACTTAGTTAAAGTTGCCACAAAATATATTACTGTTCTATTTATTTTTAAGATAACAACTTTGAGTAAGTGAGATTGCCAAAACGGCCACTAAGCAACATCTAAATACCATCATTATCATTTTTATTTATATCGTTATTGAAAAAGTAAACACTAATACTTCACGTACTATATGGGGTATTTCATGGAATCGTTTGTTGTAACTCTTATTTTAATAACAACGCTTAATTAATGTAATGATTAATTACATTAAGAAACAACAACATTAACAAACGCTAATATAGTCACCCTATTCCATCTGGCAGAATATAGCACGCGATAACCCAGAAATAAGTCTGTAAACCAAATAATACACCTCTAATATACTAAATGATTCGTTCGGTAACTATATATACAATACACTAGAACTTTTTTCATAAAATCACGTTTTTGTTATATGTTATGTTCACGACGCTAATATAACAATATCAAATTAGCAGGTTACTAGGTATAAGACGTCAGATATCACAGTTTCATCTTTTTAATTAATTAAATCCATTGACTTTCACAGCCTTTTTCATCCTGACGTCTGTGACCTGGTTTGCCTTGTCTTTCTACAATAACATCGGTGTCTTGTACAGCTTGTACACGTCCGAGCCTGTCACGTTGGGCTATTCCTTCGTCCTGTCTACTGTAAGTGGCATCGGTATGCTTGTGATAGCAATTACATGCTGTGTCATCGCCCAAAATATGCCTGCACCTCCACTGGTCGCACAAGCCCCCCAGCCAGTTGGACAGCCAATGATCATCATGGCGACCACTAACCAACAGTTTATGTATCAGCACCCTAACGGCCAACAGCCAATAACAGGTCAACCTCAAGGACATTTTCAAGGGCAACAGCAACTCGTTTCTCAGCCACCTAATAACGAACAAGGGAATTTGGCAATGCAGCCGACATATCTTCCAAATCAGCCAGGGTACGGACACCCTGGCGCTCCACCTGGTGGTCAGCTAGGGAACATCCCACCTCCAGTCTATAGTGGCCAGCCATCGGCTAGTGGAGACTACGGTCCACCGGCTCCAAACCCTGCCTTACCTGGAGGCATGACCGAAAAACCGCCTTTGCAATAAAATATCCTTCAGTTGATTGTACAAATGTATGTAGATCTAGGAAAGCTAAATGAGAGTTGGTTTAAAGACAGACAAGTTTTACCAATGGTAAGCAAATTAAAGTCGATAAAAAAACAAAGCAATTGCTCGCCTATACCTAGTTAACATTGAAGGATCTGCATGTCCAGGTACGATTGAGATTTGTGAACTTTGTGTTTTGTTTTAAGATTCGTTGTGCTGTGTTCACAAAAAATTATACTATATCGTGAAACCTATACTTTAGTATATCCATGGGTAATTGGCGAACAGCATTGGGCACATATCAGCTAGTTAGTGCTTGAAGTTGCCTGGCAATTTATGTTCGTAAGAATATCTTAATATGTTATTAATTAGTTCGTTAATTTATTTCACCAGCAGTTTTGCATTATAACCACCAGCATTAAAACTATGCCGTTTATCTTTTTTAATAGATATTTCTTGTTTTATCTGTTTTGAGTACAACATGAATTCACAAATCTTAATATGGTTGTGACACTATCAATTTGAAAAGACATGCTCCTGCCTAGGTAGTTGTATTTCATATCCAATGATTTGCTAAGGGGTGTGTAGACAGGGCGGGGTCAGTAGGACCTGTGTGTAGTGTATAATGCTGTCTCACTCAGCTAACACCGCATGTTTCTTTGTGTCAGTTGGTAAGGCAGTGTAGATCATGGATTCGATTCCTGTCGGGGCACTTGACAGGAATATTTTCCCAGTTGATTACTAAGTATTACAGGTATTGGTCATTTTAAACGTGGTTTTGCTTGTAACGCCTAAATAAGTCTCGAAGCTTTGTTTTAGCTCCATGACACTAAATTGTTGAACAGATTTTTTCTCTTCGAAATTACTAGGCCTCTGTATCAGCCAGACAAAAAGACGTTATAAATAGTGACGTCATTTTTTACGTTATGGGCATTTTAAGCCAATGAAAAAGATTGTTACAAGCAAGATTAGATCATTTAAATACATAACAAAACGCTATCTTAAAAGTTCAGTGTCAAATGACTGGTCGACAGGTCTGAGATGATCATATGTTAACTTGACATCTATAATATCGATTTGTGTCATTTCATTAACGGCTGCAAGATTAAACTGTATCATCGACTCGAGTGGCTATATTAGTCCAGCTGTCCCTGCAGGTGCGATTTATTACTTATCGGCTATTTGGCACAGGTAATTCTACACAATAACAGGATTTTAGCAAGTGCGTCAGGTTTCGTCTTTTGATAAAAACGCCATTGTTATTTCCATGAAAACATCGAGGAACGTTTTGTTATATACAATTCATTTTGGTTTTCCTTCAAGTTGTTATCATTGTTGTTGACAATAGTATATTAAAATGATGATTTGTATTGCTTTGATGCCGTTGACATATTTTGTTTCGCTTTTATTAAATTTGTTTTAATGCTTTGAAAAAATTTGTTGTATGATAAATAAAATAACGCAAAAATGGTCCTGACGTCGCTTTAGCTTTTCCTCTGTGTATCGTTAACTTTAATTGTTAAACAGGTCTACTGAAGAAAAAAAGTGTGTCTTTCTAAGGAAAATGTCAGCATATCACGGCTGGTCTGACTTGGAATCATTAGGACATTGCCCTGCAAGATGGGCGTAATAATTGTACCTGCTGCACCATTGATCATAAGAGAGGGCTAAATCTTAGATTTTGCATTTGATCTTCTTTTTTAATATTTGTTTCCCAATTATATATGTAAACTTTTTTATTTTGCAACAACTGCGAAACAAGTTATATCAACTTATATTAATCACGCGTGTTGGCCCATGATGGAAGTGCGCGAGGGGTCTTACTGTGGGAGGAAACCGGAGTACCCGGGGAAAACCCATGTGGTCGGGCAGGTGACCCCATACCTCTTCAAGTCCGATCGGGGAAATAAAGTTTAGTTTTTAATTGAGTGCTCGTCACTTTGAGGAAGGCTTTATCCCTAAGCCGAGACATATCAGAGTATTAGAATGATATTTGCTACTCCTGCTTAATGCTCGAACGTATATGTAATGTACATATGTATAATGTGTATATAACACACATAAAACATATCCTGGTGGAGTGAAAATACTTTTTATTTTCAGAAGTCAAAATAAAATTTTCATTTCTGATATCAATATCTATCTTTAACATCGTTAATAACTGAATTCTTCATCAGTAAATACAGAGAAAAGGGCAAATTTCAGATATGGTCCCAGAAATGTTAAATACATCTACAACGTAAACGCTTTTTAATTGAGATGATGAGTGTTGATACAGTATGAAGGGTTGACATGTAGGAGTGTCGGTTTATACATAATATACATATCAAGAGAATTACTGCATCAAAACAAACGTTCTTAGTTATACTATGAAATAGTCCTTCACATCACGTTTTTATATATAGATCTTCAAAACATTCCTCCTCTTCATTTTTTTTATATACAATGTATAAAACTATGATATACTCATCGACATCACGTTTTTATATATAGAAACTAGAAAATAATCCTCCACCTCATTTTTTATAAATAGAAACAATAAAATTGTCCTTCACATCACGTTTTTATATGTAGAAACTATAAAATATTCCTCCACATCACATTCTTATACAAAATGTATATAGAAAATTAAAAATAGGCCTCCACATCACATTCTTATATATAAGAAAAAACTAAATTAAAGTAGTCCTCCACATCATGTTCTTATATAAATAGACTATAAAATAATACTCCACATCACATTCTTATATATAAAAGCTATAAAATAATCCTCCGCATCACTTTCTGATACAGAAAATCTATAAAATAGTCCTCCACATCATTATATATAGAAACTGTAAAATATTCATCCGCCTAACATTCTTATGTATAAAAACAGTACTAATTGAAGACAAAATAGAAAATTTTGATTTGAATTTCCTTGAAATCTTTGATGGTTTTTGTTTGTTTCTTTCTTGTTCTGTTTCTTTTTTTGTGTGTGTGAAATTTCATACCGTATGCAAGGTAAACTTCCGAATGGCAAAATATTTTCCGTTGTACTGTACATATTTTTAAGAGATATTATCGGTATAGGCCCATGCTATCTGCCTTACTCTCGAACACATTAAAACTTACAATGTAGCGAGAGCAATTATCTATTCTGGCTCTCTATCTGTCTTACAGAGTCTTAGTAACAGAAATCTAGATGACATGTCCATTCGAAAAATACTGATTCTACTGCATAGTATCACCTTAAATTGTCATATCATATTTTGCTGGTTTCTGGACATACCGGAATATCTGGCAATGAAAAAGCAGATCGCGCCGCAAAAGTGGCATTATCACTTCCACCAACTGATTTTAAACTTCATTTTACCTATTTTAAGCCGTTTGTTACTAAATTTTTATTATCACATTGGCAAAATGAATGGAATCAATATGTAGACAATAAACAATACTCAATCAAAGGAAATATCGGCGAATGGTCTCCTTGCTACAGAAACAATCGACGAGACGAGGTTGTTCTTGCCCGTCTTAGGATGGGCCATACATATATAACGCATTCTTACTTATTGAAGCGTGAGGACCAGCCCCAGTGCATCGTATGCAATGAACCATTCACCGTCAAACACTTTCTATTGGATTGCATTGATCTACAACATGCAAGAGAGAGTTTTTACACCAGCATGGCAAGTCTGAAGACTCTGTTCGAGTCTGTTAGTATATACAAAATTTTGAACTATCTGAAAGTTACTGGTCTTTATCACAAGATTTCACTAACCATAGCCACTTTTTGATTTTAAACCTATCGTGAGTGTACCAATATATATCTACATTTTTCGTTGATTTATGTCATTTTGTCTCTTGTCCTTTTTGCTCATATTTTTAATCACTTAATTTGGCCCTAATGACCTTTATAGTGTTGATGGGCCGTTAAGCATTTTAACTAACTAACTAAATATGCCACGCGCTTTTCCCACTATACCTCAGATAAAGGGTAGCTAAGCTCAGTAAAATATCACGGTAACATAGGAATGTCCTGGTACATACTCAGGGTAATGTTATCACACTAATTATATATAAATCACCGCAGTAACATAGCAACATTAACTGTCATTTACAATTTCACTATAGTGAACTATTATTCTGAGTCTATACAGTGGACTGGGTAAAAATGCCATTAATGTGGATCTGGTTGAAAGACTTTAGGTATATTATACTTTGAGTAGAAAACAGGATTGTATCTTAACCTTTTGTACTCTGTTTAGGCCTACACGGTACACTTGTGCAAGTCTCTATAACTACACTACGAAATATATCTAAAACTACATCAATCCAGATAAACTTGAGAAATTTGCAATATTTCTATACATTTTTGTACATGATGACAGGTCTGTCGGAGTACATGAATACTATAAATACGACATAAACACTACTACATTACTATGAATAAGAAATGAACACTTTACTGTGATTAAGAGACGAACTCTCTTCTATGATTAATGGATGAACACTTTACTATAATTAATGGATGAACACTTTACTATGATTAAAAGATGAACACTTTAATATGATTAAAATATGAACACTTTAATATGATTAAAATATGAACACTTTAATATGATTAAAAGATGAACACTTTACTATAATTAATGGATGAACACTTTACTATAATTAATTAATGAACACTTTAATATGATTAAGAGACGAACAGTTTACTATAATTAATGGATGAACAATTTACTATAATTAATGGATGAACACTTAGCTCTAATTATGCACATTCTATATATGTTTCATAGGATGTAAACACTGGGTAAGACACGATACATGTACCATCTCTACATCAAGGAGGAATAAAACATGTCAATATTGAAAACAGCTATATAAATAGGATTATTTTAATGTTAAATGTCATACAACTCCTGAAAAAGAGCCCAATAAAGTCTACATTTTTGTAGCAGTCTAACAGGATCCTGAACAAGTGTGGTGTCTATGTCTATCGAGATGATAACAATGAACGCAACAACCTGGAACTATGCTGGTGTACAGGTACTGTCTCATTACATAAGGTATCTACCTTAAACTGATTAATACCCCAGACCGAATCATGCTACATTGCAGGATTTAGAAATAAATTTGTTTACTCCGAAAAACGACCGACATGCCGCAGGATTGGACTACACATAAACACATCTCCAGTTGCTTCTCCGTGTCATTTGAGAAGATTAACCTTGAAATATGCTAATTAATCAAATACAGTGTAACTCCCTCTGTTAAATTTAACAATCAAAACACCTTACTCATCTGCCTAAAATATCCATCAGGAGTAGACATTTGTTCAAAAGTCTATCAATTCTATTGACTTGTACAAAACAATGACTGCATCCTGAGCGTTTGTACAAAACTACCTGTAACAGACTTATAGACTTGTACACAAGACTTCAAGTATCATATGTTTTTTGGCACACAAGATAACCAATACTATAGGTTTGTACACAAGACACCAGTAGTATAGGTTTGTACACAAGACTACCAGTATTATAGGTTTGTACACAAGACACCAGTATTATAGGTTTGTACACAAGCCTACCAGTATTATAGATTTGTACACAAGACTACCAGTATTATAGGTTTGTACACAATACTACCAGTATTATAGGTTTGTACACAAGACTACCAGTATTATAGGTTTGTACACAAGACTACCAGTATTATAGGTTTGTACACAATAGTACCAGTATTATAGGTTTGTACACAAGACTACCAGTATTATAGGTTTGTACACAAGACACCAGTATTATAGGTTTGTACACAAGACTACCAGTATTATAGGTTTGTACACAAGACACCAGTATTATAGGTTTGTACACAAGACTACCAGTATTATAGGTTTGTACACAGGACTACCAGTATTATAGGTTTGTACACAAGACACCAGTATTATAGGTTTGTACACAAGCCTACCAGTATTATAGATTTGTACACAAGACTACCAGTATTATAGGTTTGTACACAATACTACCAGTATTATAGGTTTGTACACAAGACTACCAGTATTATAGGTTTGTACACAAGACTACCAGTATTATAGGTTTGTACACAATAGTACCAGTATTATAGGTTTGTACACAAGACTACCAGTATTATAGGTTTGTACACAAGACACCAGTATTATAGGTTTGTACACAAGACTACCAGTATTATAGGTTTGTACACAAGACACCAGTATTATAGGTTTGTACACAAGACTACCAGTATTATAGGTTTGTACACAGGACTACCAGTATTATAGGTTTGTACACAAGACTATCAGTATTATAGGTTTGTACACAAGACTACCAGTATTATAGGTTTGTACACAAGACACCAGTAGTATATGTTTGTACACAGGACACCAGTAGTATAGGTTTGTACACAAGATTACCAGTATTATAGGTTTGTACACAGGACTACCAGTATTATAGGTTTGTACACAAGATTACCAGTATTATAAGTTTGTACACAAGACTACCAGTATTATAGGTTTGTACACAAGACTACCAGTATTATAGGTTTATACACAAGACACCAGTATAAAAGGTTTGTACACAAGACACCAGTATTATAGGTATGTACACAATACTACCAGTATTATAGGTTTGTACACAAGACTACCAGTATTATAGCTTTGTACACAGGACTACCAGTATTATAGGTTTGTACACAAGACACCAGTATTATAGGTTTGTACACAGGACACCAGTATTATAGGTATGTACACAAGACTACCAGTATTATAGGTTTGTACACAAGACTACCAGTATTATAGGTTTGTACACACGACTACCAGTATTATAGGTTTGTACACAAGACTACCAGTATTATAGGTTTGTACACAAGACTACCAGTATTATAGGTTTGTACACAAGACTACCAGTATTATAGGTTTGTACACAAGACTACCAGTATTATAGGTTTGTACACAAGACTACCAGTATTATAGGTTTGTACACAAGACTACCAGTATTATAGGTTTTTACAAAAGACTACCAGTATTATAGACTTATACACAAGACTACCAGTATTATAGGTTTGTACACAAGACTACCAGTATTATAGGTTTGTACACAAGACACCAGTATTATAGGTTTGTACACAAGACACCAGTAGTATAGATTTGTACACAAGCCTACCAGTAGTATAGGTTTGTACACAAGACACCAGTATTATAGGTTTGTACACAAGACACCAGTATTATAGGTTTGTACACAAGACTACCAGTACTATAGGTTTGTACACAAGACACCAGTATTATAGGTTTGTACACAAGACACCAGTATTATAGGTTTGTACACAAGACACCAGTATTATAGGTTTGTACACAAGACTACCAGTATTATAGGTATGTACACAAGACACCAGTATTATAGCTTTGTATAGGTTTGTACACAAGACTACCAATATTATAGGTATGTACACAAGACTACCAGTATTATAGGTATGTACACAAGACACCAGTATTATAGGTTTGTACACAAGACTACCAATATTATAGGTATGTACACAAGACTACCAGTATTATAGGTTTGTACACAAGACTACCAGTAGTATAGGTTTGTACACAAGACACCAGTAGTATAGGTTTGTACACAAGACTACCAGTATTATAGGTTTGTACACAAGACACCAGTAGTATAGGTTTGTACACAAGACTACCAGTATTATAGGTATGTACACAAGACTACCAGTATTATAGGTTTGTACACAAGACACCAGTATTATAGGTTTGTACACAAGACTACCAGTATTATAGGTTTGTACACAAGCCTACCAGTAGTATAGGTTTGTACACAAGCCTACCAGTAGTATAGGTTTGTACACAGGACACCAGTAGTATAGGTTTGTACACAAGATTACCAGTATTATAGGTTTGTACACAGGACTACCAGTATTATAGGTTTGTACACAAGATTACCAGTATTATAGGTTTGTACACAAGACTGCCAGTATTATAGGTTTGTACACAAGACTACCAGTATTATAGGTTTGTACATAAGACTACCAGTATTATAGGTTTGTACACAAGACTACCAGTATTATAGGTTTATAAACAAGCCTACTAGTATTATAGGTTTGTACACAAGACTACCAGTATTATAGGTTTGTACACAAGACACCAGTATTATAGGTTTGTACACAAGACTACCAGTATTATAGGTTTGTACATAAGACTACCAGTATTATAGGTATGTACACAAGACTACCAGTATTATAGGTTTGTACACAAGACACCAGTATTATAGGTTTATACACAAGCCTACTAGTATTATAGGTTTGTACACAAGACTATCAGTATTATAGGTTTGTACACAAGACTACCAGTATTATAGGTTTGTACACAAGACTACCAGTATTATAGGTTTGTACACAAGACTACCAGTATTATAGGTTTGTACATAAGACTACCAGTATTATAGGTCTGTACACAAGACTACCAGTATTATAGATTTGTACACAAGACTACCAGTATTATATGTTTGTACACAAGACTACTAGTATTATAGGTTTGTACACAAGACTACCAGTATTATAGGTTTGTACACAAGACTACCAGTATTATAGGTTTGTACACAAGACTACCAGTATTATAGGTTTATACACAAGACACCAGTATTATAGGTTTGTACACAAGACTACCAGTATTATAGGTTTGTACACAAGACTACCAGTATTATAGGTTTGTACACAAGATTACCAGTATTATAGGTTTGTACACAAGACACCAGTATTATAGGTTTGTACACAAGACTACCAGTATTATAGGTTTGTACACAAGACTACCAGTATTATAGGTTTGTACACAAGACTACCAGTATTATAGGTTTGTACACAAGACACCAGTATTATAGGTTTGTACACAAGACTACCAGTATTATAGGTTTGTACACAAGACTACCAGTATTATAGGTTTGTACACAAGACTACCAGTATTATAGGTTTGTACACAAGACACCAGTATTATAGGTTTGTACACAAGACTACCAGTATTATAGGTATGTACACAAGACACCAGTATTATAGGTTTGTACACAAGACTACCAATATTATAGGTATGTACACAAGACTACCAGTATTATAGGTTTGTATACAAGACTACCAGTAGTATAGGTTTATACACAAGACACCAGTATAAAAGGTTTGTATACAAGACTACCAGTATTATAGGTTTGTACACAAGACACCAGTAGTATAGGTTTGTACACAAGACTACCAGTATTATAGGTTTGTACACAAGACTACCAGTATCATAGGTTTGTACACAAGACACCAGTATTATAGGTTTGTACACAAGACTACCAGTATTATAGGTTTGTACACAAGCCTACCAGTAGTATAGGTTTGTACACAAGCCTACCAGTAGTATAGGTTTGTACACAGGACACCAGTAGTATAGGTTTGTACACAAGATTACCAGTATTATAGGTTTGTACACAGGACTACCAGTATTATAGGTTTGTACACAAGATTACCAGTATTATAGGTTTGTACACAAGACTACCAGTATTATAGGTTTGTACACAAGACTACCAGTATTATAGGTTTGTACATAAGACTACCAGTATTATAGGTATGTACACAAGACTACCAGTATTATAGGTTTGTACACAAGACACCAGTATTATAGGTTTATACACAAGCCTACTAGTATTATAGGTTTGTACACAAGACTATCAGTATTATAGGTTTGTACACAAGACTACCAGTATTATAGGTTTGTACACAAGACTACCAGTATTATAGGTTTGTACACAAGACTACCAGTATTATAGGTTTGTACATAAGACTACCAGTATTATAGGTTTGTACACAAGACTACCAGTATTATAGGTATGTACACAAGACTACTAGTATTATAGGTTTGTACACAAGACTACCAGTATTATATGTTTGTACACAAGACTACTAGTATTATAGGTTTGTACACAAGACTACCAGTATTATAGGTTTGTACACAAGACACCAGTATTATAGGTTTGTACACAAGACACCAGTATTATAGGTTTATACACAAGACTACCAGTATTATAGGTTTGTACACAAGACTACCAGTATTATAGGTTTGTACACAAGACTACCAGTATTATAGGTTTGTACACAAGACTACCAGTATAAAAGGTTTGTACACAAGACACCAGTATTATAGGTTTGTACACAAGACTACCAGTATTATAGGTTTGTACACAAGACTACCAGTATTATAGGTATGTACACAAGACTACCAGTATTATAGGTTTGTACACAAGACTATCAGTATTATAGGTTTGTACACAAGACTACCAGTATTATAGGTTTGTACACAAGACTACCAGTATTATAGGTTTGTACACAAGACTACCAGTATTATAGGTCTGTACACAAGACTACCAGTATTATAGATTTGTACACAAGACTACCAGTATTATAGGTTTGTACACAAGACTACCAGTATTATAGGTTTGTACACAAGACTACCAGTATTATAGGTTTGTACACAAGACTACCAGTATTATAGGTTTGTACACAAGACTACCAGTATTATAGGTTTGTACACAAGACACCAGTATTATAGGTTTGTACACAAGACTACCAGTATTATAGGTTTGTACACAAGACACCAGTAGTATAGGTTTGTACACAAGCCTACCAGTAATATATGTTTGTACACAAGAATACCAGTATTATAGGTTTGTACACAAGACTACCAGTATTATAGGTTTGTACACAAGACTACCAGTATTATAGGTTTGTACATAAGACTACCAGTATTATAGGTCTGTACACAAGACTACCAGTATTATAGATTTGTACACAAGACTACCAGTATTATATGTTTGTACACAAGACTACCAGTATTATAGGTATGTACACAAGACTACTAGTATTATAGGTTTGTACACAAGACTACCAGTATTATATGTTTGTACACAAGACTACTAGTATTATAGGTTTGTACACAAGACTACCAGTATTATAGGTTTGTACACAAGACACCAGTATTATAGGTTTGTACACAAGACTACCAGTATTATAGGTTTGTACACAAGACTACCAGTATTATAGGTTTGTACACAAGACTACCAGTATTATAGGTTTGTACACAAGACTATCAGTATTATAGGTTTGTACACAAGACTACCAGTATTATAGGTTTGTACACAAGACTACCAGTATTATAGGTTTGTACACAAGACTACCAGTATTATAGGTCTGTACACAAGACTACCAGTATTATAGATTTGTACACAAGACTACCAGTATTATAGGTTTGCACACAAGACTACCAGTATTATAGGTTTGTACACAAGACTACCAGTATTATAGGTTTGTACACAATACTACCAGTATTATAGGTTTGTACACAAGACTACCAGTAGTATAGGTTTGTACACAAGACACCAGTATTATAGGTTTGTACACAAGACTACCAGTATTATAGGTTTGTACACAAGACACCAGTAGTATAGGTTTGTACACAAGCCTACCAGTAGTATATGTTTGTACACAAGAATACCAGTATTATAGGTTTGTACACAAGACTACCAGTATTATAGGTTTGTACACAAGACTACCAGTATTATAGGTTTGTACATAAGACTACCAGTATTATAGGTCTGTACACAAGACTACCAGTATTATAGATTTGTACACAAGACTACCAGTATTATATGTTTGTACACAAGACTACCAGTATTATAGGTATGTACACAAGACTACCAGTATTATAGGTTTGTACACAAGACTACCAGTATTATAGGTTTGTACACAAGACTACTAGTATTATAGGTTTGTACACAAGACTACCAGTATTATAGGTTTGTACACAAGACACCAGTATTATAGGTTTGTACACAAGACTACCAGTATTATAGGTTTGTACACAAGACTACCAGTATTATAGGTTTGTACACAAGACTACCAGTATTATAGGTTTGTACACACGACTACCAGTATTATAGGCTTGTACACAAGACACCAGTATTATAGGTTTGTACACAAGACTACCAGTATTATAGATTTGTACACAAGACTACCAGTATTATAGATTTGTACACAAGACTACCAGTATTATAGGTTTGTACACAAGACACCAGTATAATAGGTTTGTACACAAGACTATCAGTATTATAGGTTTGTACACAAGACTACCAGTATTATAGATTTGTACACAAGACTACCAGTATTATAGATTTGTACACAAGACTACCAGTATTATAGGTTTATACACAACACACCAGTATTATAGGTTTGTACACAAGACTACCAGTATTATAGGTTTGTACACAAGACTACCAGTATTATAGGTTTGTACACAAGACTACTAGTATTATAGGTTTGTACACAAGACTACTAGTATTATAGGTTTGTACACAAGACTATCAGTATTATAGGTTTGTACACAAGACTATCAGTATTATAGGCTTGTACACAAGACTATCAGTATTATAGGCTTGTACACAAGACTACCAGTATTATAGGTTTGTACACAAGACTACCAGTATTATAGGTTTGTACATAAGACTACCAGTATTATAGGTCTGTACAGAAGACTACCAGTATTATAGATTTGTACACAAGACTACCAGTATTATAGGTTTGTACACAAGACTACCAGTATTATAGGTTTGTACACAAGACTACCAGTATTATAGGTTTGTACACAAGACTACCAGTATTATAGGTTTGTACACAATACTACCAGTATTATAGGTTTGTACATAAGACTACCAGTATTAAAGGTATGTACACAAGACTACCAGTATTATAGGCTTGTACACAAGACTACCAGTATTATAGGTTTGTACACAAGACTACCAGTATTATAGGTTTGTACACAAGACTACCAGTATTATAGGTTTGTACACAAGACTACCAGTATTATAGGTTTGTACACAAGACTACCAGTATTATAGGTTTGTACACAAGACTACCAGTATTATAGGTTTGTACACAATACTACCAGTATTATAGGTTTGTACACAAGACTACCAGTATTATAGGTTTGTACACAAGACTACCAGTATTATAGGTCTGTACAGAAGACTACTAGTATTATAGGTTTGTACACATGACTACTAGTATTATAGGTTTGTACACAAGACTACATAGTATTATAGCGCTGTACACATTGTAACAGAAAACTAGTTTGTATCGATGTACCATATGTATATCTGCTTACTGAAAGCTGTCAATTTTTACAATGTGTACAAATGATATTTTTCATAAGTTTAATCAAATTCTAAGCATCTAAAGGATCATAAAGAAAGTGTATTCAATCAGTAAGGAAAAAAATAGAAATATTCTTGGGAAAATGTATAATTATATGAACATATAAAAACAAAACAAAACAAAAAGAAACAAAAAACAAGCAAAAAAATTCATCAGGCTGACCCCGGTTTCATTTAAGAATAAACTTCAATTTAATTTATTACGTTTTGTTGATATTGTTGTTAATTACATACAAGTGATGCCCTATTTTCAATTTAGAATATCCTAAGTAACACTAATCTTTAGTCTTTTCCGCCCAACATCATGGCAAAAACATCTGTGTAAACTGTGTCCTTTTAAATACAAACGTATACCCGACAGAAAATGAAACTTATCGAATGACAAAGTGAAAATTCTCGGAACAAAAAAATACGGGATACTAAACATGTAGGACAAATATGACTACAAAGACACCGTACAGACACTATTATGTGGCCGACACGCTTCAATGACAGCGGATATAGAAAACATAATTTTACCAGAAAATACAGATTGTCACGTAAATAGAGCGTGTTTTCCCTACCTGTGTGTTACATACACGAGTGTAAACCCAGATCTATGTAGATAGATTGAGAGAAGGGACACAGACAACATGGCACGAGACAGTTCCACACGTTGGATCCTACTTCTCGCCCTTTTCGTCGCTCTCATCCTGTCCGTGGTAGGATTTGGTACCCCAAATTGGTACAGAGCTGTTGTGGCAAATTATGTGTCATTTACCGCGGGTCTCTTCGATGCCTGTGTTTCGACGACATGCTTCACCTACTTAAACTACTTCAAACTATCACGATACAGCGGTAAGATTTGCATGATAATTTGCACCATCATATGATATGTCATGGATTTTATATAAAGAAACGTAAAATGATAAAAATGAAAGTAAAAAAGACATTAATGTTGTAGCAATAAACGTTCAACACATTTTAATGATATCTATTTTATTAATGGAATTAGAATATACCATTAGCTATTTACACTTTATACTAAGAAAAACACAGACATTTTTAGATACATGTATCAGTATATCATGATCGCTAATTACTTACCTTGTAATCGAATTTGGTCCTTGTATATTAAAGCAGTGTGAAGTTTACCTATGTATATTTATTGATTGTTTCTTTACAAACAATCAGATATGGTAAACAAAACGTATGATTTTATTATACTTTGAATTACTCTCGGATTGTCATTGGCCACTATGAAAACATTGATGGTTTCAGTAGTGTTTTGAAGCCTGGTAGTATTATCAGGGCACTGTTCCGTGAAGGCAGGAACTCACTGGTAAAGGGTCAAGCTTTGGCTGAGTTACTCGTTATCACGATATTTTCGTCGTAAGGTGTACTTTATATGCCTTCATACCATACACTGACATAAGATTAGAATCTTTTTATTATATGTGTAGAGGTGGTGCAGCATAGTCATTAAAATACAGTGTAAGCCACACAGTTGTACCAGAAATCGGTAGGCCATGCTGAAAATTGATCAGTATAAGAATTTGTTGGCGGAGTTGCCAAACAACATTTTACCGACCATCTAACCGTGTCGTTAAGGATATGATAAAAATAGATAGGGCGGTGACAGTATTATCAACAGACGTTATATGGGCGGAACGTCTGTTAGTAGGAGCTTTGTTATAGATTGGATTCAAACAAGTATGAAATTAACATTTCATCAATAAAGACTTACTTGAGGAAATACAGATTTGGTAGAATTACAAAAGGTTGAGGTGTTCACGCCTATAATAGATTCCTACTATATGGGAGCGTCAAATAATGGGGGATAACTCTAACATTCGGAACAGCTGTGGCTTTTCCGAGTATTGCTAATATAAACAAAACATAAAATAAATGGGAAGTGGTGAAGCACTCCCCATTTATCGATATAACCCTAAAATATAGATACCAAAATAGACATTCCCTACATCTAACATACAGTATGATGAAATTGATAAATATAGGATAAGCCATTAGACAGAGGTAATCCTCTAACTAACCTGTGATGTTATGATAACACTGACCTTAACATCAGCTACAATGGTCTTTTGTAACTCTCCCATTCACATTTTGACATTACTTTTGATCTATTTCGAGTTTTTTTCTTTTTTGTCGCCTCCTCTCATCAACACGTTGGGCCCTTAGCATCACTGAGGAGTCTAGATAGCCGAACCAGCAGTAATGGTGCAACACAATTCAGTTTTGCTCTACTGTATCTACATGTAACTCCCAACTTGTTTTAAAGGGTGCTTATATCTTGTATGTCATTTGAACAGTCCTTCAACTTACATTTAAATAGTTTTAATGAATTGACCAACAGTCAGGGTCATATGAGGAAGGCAAGCAAATGAAAAGCATGTAACATTTGATCTTAGTATATACAACACTGTAGATAGGGGCCAACAGTGTGGACATCCAGAGGGGGGCTAAGGATAATCAAAGTGGACAAAAATGAATTTAGTAGAGTATTTAAGGAGATAGACTTATTATGTGCTACAAGGTCAGAGTCAAACTGGACTAAAGGTAAATTTACTAGTGAAGGAGATAGACTTATTGTGTACTACACGGTCACAGTCAAACTGGACTAAAGGTAAACTTTACTAGTGAAGGAGATAGACTTATTGTGTACTAAAAGGCAACAGTTAAACTGGACTAAATGTTTTACTAGTGAAGGAGATAGACCTTATTGTGTACTACACGGTCACAGTCAAACTGGACAAAAAAAGTAAATTTACTAGAGAAGGAGATAGACTTATTGTGTAGTACAAGACCACAGTCAAACTGGACTAAAGGTAAATTTACTAGTGAAGGAGATAGACTTATTGTGTAGTACAAGACCACAGTCAAACTGGACTAAAGGTAAATTTACTAGTGAAGGAGATAGACTTATTGTGTACTACAAGACCACAGTCAAACTGGACTAAAGGTAAATTTATAGAGAAGGAGATAGACTTATTGTGTACTACACGGTCACAGTCAAACTGGACTAAAGGTAAATTTACTAGTGAAGGAGATAGACTTATTGTGTACTACAAGGCCACAGTCAAACTGGACTAAAGGTAAATTTACTAGTGAAGGAGATAGACCTGTTGTGTACTACACGGTCACAGTCAAACTGGACAAAAAAAAGTAAATTTACTAGAGAAGGAGATAGACTTATTGTATAGTACAAGACCACAGTCAAACTGGACTAAATGTTTTACTAGTGAAGGAGATAGACCTGTTGTGTACTACACGGTCACAGTCAAACTGGACAAAAAAAAGTAAATTTACTAGAGAAGGAGATAGACTTATTGTGTAGTACAAGACCACAGTCAAACTGGACTAAAGGTAAATTTACTAGTGAAGGAGATAGACTTATTGTGTACTACAAGACCACAGTCAAACTGGACTAAAGGTAAATTTACTAGAGAAGGAGATAGACTTATTGTGTACTAAAAGGCAACAGTTAAACTGGACTAAATGTTTTACTAGAGAAGGAGATAGACTTATTGTGTACTAAAAGGCAACAGTCAAACTGGACTAAAGGTAAATTTATAGAGAAGGAGATAGACTTATTGTGTACTACACGGTCACAGTCAAACTGGACTAAAGGTAAATTTACTAGTGAAGGAGATAGACTTATTGTGTACTACAAGGCCACAGTCAAACTGGACTAAAGGTAAATTTACTAGTGAAGGAGATAGACTTATTGTGTACTACAAGACCACAGTCAAACTTGACAAATAGCAAACTTTATAGAATCTAGATACATTGTTATTTTGTATTTACAGTTGACAATGTCGGCTTTATAGTGTTCCATGTGTTCGGTTTAAAATCTAAATATATTGTTATTTTGCATTTACAGTTGACAATGTCGGCTTTATAGTGTTCCATGTGTTCGGTTTAAAATCTAAATATATTGTTATTTTGCATTTACAGGTGACCATGTCGGCTGTATAGTGTTCCATGTGTTCGGTATAAAATCTAAATATATTGTTATTTTGTATTGACAGGTGACCATGTCGGCTGTATAGTGTTCCATGTGTTCGGTATAAAATCTAAATACATTGTTATTTTGTATTTACAAGTGACAATGTCAGCTGTGTAGTGTTCCATGTGTTGGGTATAAAATCTAAATATATTGTTATTTTGCATTGACAGGTGACCATGTCGGCTGTATAGTGTTCCATGTGTTCGGTATAAAATCTAAATATATTGTTATTTTGTATTGACAGGTGACCATGTCTGCTGTATAGTGTTCCATGTGTTATGTATTTAATCTAGATGCATTGTTATTTTGTATTGACAGGTGACCATGTCGGCTGTATAGTGTTCCACGTGTTCGGTATAGCCCTGACAGCTTTGGCCGTCCTCCTGGTGATGTGTTTAGTGTTTAATTGTGAAGATGACTGTGTAGGACCCAGGTGCCACTCAATCCGTCGGCGGTTCATGTATATCACTTGGATGACTCTGCTAGGCGGTAAGATACATCAGTATATCAGTATTCTTAAATTATAGAATCAACATATATCATCCATCTGGACATCTAAACAATATTCTCTATGCCAGTTATTTTAAATCAAACCCAAATAGATTTCTGAATCTCTATTATCTTTATAATTTTTTATCGTGTCGCAACGTCATACTATGTTCTGTAAAGCATTGTCTTTATCTACAGGTATCTGTCTGCTGGTCTCGGTGATTTGGTTCTATGTGGCCTTTATAAGGGATGGACTCGGAACTGGAAACCTAGCTGGGACATTTGATTTACAGGCTGACTATTCACTCGGTCTCACGGCCGCTGCCGGCGCACTTCTCATCATCATTGCTCTATTCCTGGTTTTCTTTCGGTACAAGTTTTATGATGACGAAAGGGAACATTACCATCAACGCCCTAAAATGGTACTGGAGCCGGTGTATCGTCCTCCTACCCCTGAAGCTGTCCGAGTAATGCCTTATGAGAAACCTGTTTATTCCAGAACTATCACACCGGAACCGATTTCTTACAGAGTGGAACCACCCAAACCTAAATACGCCATAGAAAGACCTGCTCCGGTCCGTATTGCGTCGTCTGTTCGACCTCCATCCCCAAGCTATGTCTCATCGCCTAAAACTTACAGATACGCCACTGGCGAGGAACCGGCCTACGCTACCAGAGCTACATACGCAGAACGCCGGTATTAAAGATGTGCCAAAAGTCTTCATAAAGATGTTGAAAATTGCAGCCAAATCAACTGTATTCACATTCATTATTTTATATTATTAAACTGTATTTACTGGTTTACCATGAAACACTTCTCTGTATAACAATGTGAAAGATTGGTTGTTTGTGAGTCTACGTTTCCTTTTCGTCTTCGTGAGATTTATAATTTACTTGCGAACGAATTTTAGATGGACAGTAAGTCAGTTTTTATGGGTATATGTCACAATTCCGAATGATTGCCAGATTTCCGTACCTTACGACAAATCTATAACCATGATAACCCAGTAGATTAGACCAAGGGTGTCCTGCCACCTTAGAATGGCTGGTGACATCTATAAGACTGGTGACCTGAGATAAAAACGCCATTTTAAATAGTCCCATGACCTCAGTTAACCTAATGACCTAGGTAACCACACTAGCTTAAATAGTGCCATGACCTCAATTAGCCCGGTGACCTGAGGTAACACGCCACCTCAAATAGTCCCATGGCCTTAATTACCTTGATGACCTAGGTAACCACGCCAACCTAAAAAGTCCAATGACCTCAATAAGCCTTGTGACCTAGGTGCCCACGCCACCTCAAATAGTCCAATGACTTTAATTATCCTGCTTATTTTGAGTAACACTCGGAAATAAAGATGAATAGAATGTTTCATCTGTGTTAGGTAAGAAAATGTCCACTATGGGCACAATCGAAATGGCTACCATTAAAAGTTTTTTCTAGCTAGTCCTAGTAACGCGTGTCCACACATGGGTTCTTTGAAAACAATGTTTAAACATTATTAACCGTACATGTATCTGAACAAAAAATACAATTGTATCTGTTATTCTCACCAATGTATATGAAAAAATATCTATTAAAAAATAATATTCATGAAGCATTTTCGTTAAATGGTGACGTTTAGCTTTTTTTCTGAGCGATGCATGATCCCGTGTAATTTCGATTTAACAGAAATCTTCAAAAATGATTCGTCAATACTTTAGCTGTACACAACACCTTACCGGTGTGCATAGATAAACTTGGCCAGTCCTCAACATAGCATTTACATTTCTAACAAAGTGGGTTATCGCCCTTACAATACCGAGCACATTATACCCCTATAGCTACCAAACGCTCCACGGTTAGGTCAAGTCATTACTTATTAAAGGCAATGATATATCAATGTAAAAAATATGATCGGTCATCAATATAACATATGTAAATATAACAATATCAACAGATTCAGAACAATTAAAAACAGAGAAGGTCAGCAGCTCCCACAGCGTTCGATGGTGGAACAACATATATCTGTCACACTCAGTAGGAACAGAATAAATCACCAACTCCCACAAAGTTCAATGTTTGAACACATATCTCGCTAACCCTCAGAAAGAACAATAAAAACAAACTCCCACAAAGTTCAATGTTTGAACACATATCTCTGTTACCCTCAGACAGAACAATAAATTATCCACTCCCACAAAGTTCAATGTTTGAACACATAACTCTGTTTCACTCAGAAAGAACAATAAATTATCCACTCCCACAAAGTTCAATGTTTGAACACATATCTCTGTTACCCTCAGACAGAACAATAAATTATCCACTCCCACAAAGTTCAATGTTTGAACACATATCTCTGTTACCCTCAAAAAGAACAATAAATTACCAACTCTTACAACGTTCAGTGGATGGACACATACATCTGTCACCCTCAGTAAGAACAGAATTAAGACTGAAACATCTCCCTTTTCAAATAAACCAACATATCCCGTTACAAATTGTCGATTTCTTTGCTTTTTTGGAAGAAGCATAAATTTTAGGACTACAAAGATGTGTTGTTTTGAAAACTGTGATGTTATCTCAAAATCACTGAAATAAGGACAGAAAGGCATCAAAAGAACGAAAGAAATATCTACCCTTGAAAAATACAAAGAAATACCTACCCCTTAAAAATACAAAGAAATATCTACCCCTAAAACAGTACAAAAAAATTACCCACTTCTAAAAAAGAACAAAGAAATATTTACCCCTAAAAGGTACAAAGGCAATAAGACAAGCATTTCAGGTCAGGTCAAATATTCAATAAAACACCCCTTTGTGATGTTTTAGTGATGCTAGGGCCCAGAAGCAGAATTTGGTTAGTTACAAAAATGCATATTGATGACCATGTATGTTGATGTGTACCTTCTGATCGATATATGCAGACGATGCAGAATAGTCTGTGGTGCAGCCGCGGTGGCCGAGTGTTTAAGGTATCTTGAGACATCATCAATACCCCTCCACCTCTGGGTTGCGAGTTCGAAACCTACGTGGGACAGCTGCCTGATACTGACCTTAGGCCGGTGGTGTTACTCCGGGTACTCAGACTTTCATCCACCTCCAAAACCTGGCATGTCCTTGAATGACCCTTGCTGCTAATAGGACGTTAACCAAAATATACCAAATAAAACTATCGTGTTCTTGGTTTCAAGTTCATGCGAATATATATTGTCGATATGGTCAATAACTGTATAGAATGAAATGTCCTTTGTTAGTCCGCGCAACAATAATACAATGCATACAACAGTATTCGTTGTATCTATATGTGTTTCCATAGTAACAACGAAAACAAGGTCAGTTTATACACACCGAACGTTTCATAATATATAGGTATCGATATACATGTATATAAAATTATGTTTGAAGGCTTTTTACCTGTTTTGGTCAGCACTTTGATGAATGTAGCTTCGTAAAAAGGCTGTATATCATCGGAAGGCCAGTATATAGCTCGGAGATTATGCTATCACCTGTATCATTTCATCCTTACTATGAAATATGAGTCACACTAATAATCCTTATCCCATGCTTACCCATTTCTAAAAAGAATTATCAGGTTATCTAAAACGAAATCAAAACGTATTTTATATTGAACCCGAAATTGGAAATACACGCTGTACACTAAATGTTCGACATAATACGTTTATGGGTGTTATTATCCATGTCGGTTGGATAAACTCTAAAGAATTTGAAATCAAGGACAGATTCTCCAGCATCAGCCGCTTACCTCGATCATGTTGACTTAAATTATCGGGCAGAAAAAGCTTACAACTAACCGCTACAGGAGAAAGACTCGTTCATTGTTCTTTGATATGCTCGTTATTGTTAACTTCGTTATCATTTTGGGGGTGAAACTTAACTTAGCTTTTGACATAGATTTGCTATTTGCATGACTGGTGTCGTCAGTGAAGCAGAAGACGCTTGCTCTCCCGAAACACCTGATCTTATCTTCCTCGCATACGAAGGTCTTTTATACGATTTTGAGCTAGAAATATTGTTTCGCTTGATCTGATTTGCTGTTTCCTCTAAACTCTTAGATAAACACCAAGCAAATATTGTTTATATTGCAGACTATGTAAGCATTCGAAACTTTGCCGGGTGGGTTGGACAAATTTCTACATACTTTTTTTTATTCAACTTTTGTGTATTTTCTTCAAAATGATTATTTTAAAGCGACTAGTACAATATACATATACGGGTTCAAAGTCGTGTTATTATTGAAGTAGGGTAGCTGTTGTACTGACCTTCATATCTCCGAGTTTCTTGGTACCAAGCTACACTGCCATAAAATGAATTGATCTGCTGTCGTATTGTATATCTACTGTATAATGTATTCCTTTGTCGTTCAGGTGACCGTATAAAGCCCAAGGCCAGGGCAGTCGACATTTACACAGTGAGTGTTAGGCTATTTATAAGGTTGTTATTATTATACATTTTGACATATAAGTATTCAAATAGTCCTATTTATTTAAATCTTTAAAATCTGTTTTTATATTACATGGTATACCTTACACACTGAAAAAAACGCAAATGACTGTTACACACTGGTATATATAGGAGATAATGAAACGTTCTGTCTCTGGACTAATTTGGAGAAATATAATTGATCAATCTACACTGAAACGAATATTAAATTATAATCTACATGTTAATTTATAGTATCCTTAAGGACAAACCACTTTAAATCATTTTTACTCAGATTATCGCAACTTATGAATGTCCTTCACATGACATAAGTATGCAAAACTTAGTAATGGCCTAAAATAATCAGTAGATAATATAGCTTACATAGTATTCAGATATAACAAAAAGGACAGGTAAGAAGAAGAGGGATGAGAAAACAGTAGGGAAGAAGGATACTGGTAGATAAATAAGAGTACAGTATAGATAACGACTAGACAGATCATGAATATTGAACTGCACATGCCCTTACGTAAACCTTATATTATCAAATACAATAAATTGTTATACACTTAACAGTAAGTACATGATAAAAGCCAAATGATAATAATAGTAATAACAGTACACATCTATAGCGCAGAAAAATGCAAAAACAATCATTCTGATGCGCCTCAAATTACATGATATAATGTTACAAGTGTTACATACAGAAAGGATATATGTATCTACGCGAGTACGCGTTCATTTATAATGAAGAAAACATTTCTAGTATAAAAATGTCTCGGCCATAAATAGGGAAATTGCACAGAGTGTACTTTTTTTTTACTCATATTTATCTATAAAAACATATCTTTTTAACATTAGAATGATTATATGATTTGCGATTTAAATATTTGTTATTGCATTGACGATCTCTGGAAACTTCTGGAAACTGCTGGATCACTTCGCCATACCTGGATGTACTGATACGCTATGCCTTAAACATGATATCTTACCCTAACAGTCCATTGGCTTTTATTACCTTCTATTAATAATTAGTGTATAAAATGCACTCATTAAAACCCACAGGGCCTTTAACGTTAACCTTGACCTTTCTACATTAAAACCCACAGGACACTCACCCATAACCTTGGTCTTTCCATTTGTTCAAATGTCAAGGACGCAGTCATTAACATCCACATGACACTCAGTCATTACCTTGACCTTCCTGCATTAGGACACAAAGGACACTCAACCATAACCTTGACCTTTCTACATTAAAACATGTGTGTCCGTTTAAATGCCAATCATAATGCTACCATAGATGGATCAAGTCGAAAGTGCAGACCAATATTTTAGCAACCGTGTCCATTTGTCTTCTCTTGAGGGACATATAAATAAGTTCACTTGTATGACTAATGATATTTTCCTAAAACGGCTGAAAGGGAATGTTTATTGCTTTATGAGCAAAAAACTATTAGGTACAGGTTGACATTGAAGTCTGTACTGATGAGCAATTATCCTTCTTCAGTATAGAAAGTATAGATATCAACCACTGATATATTCTGTATTTGAATTTTAAAATTTTGCTATAACAAAATGAGACAATGACCATAAAAGACTGAAGATTACCATGTATGTACTGTACCAACCCTTTGTCATGTCTGACTTTATCTATATATTATGTTGTGGAGAGTACTTTTATATACAGTTACTGTAGGCAACTCTCTGATGTACGAGCTAACTGCTGTTTGAACAATAAGATATGCTGAAAACTTAAAATGAAACATGCATGTATTTTTCAGTGTAATTTTGCTACATGTACAGTACAAGACACTTATTTTCCCGTTGTAAAAGTGAGAGCTGAAGTGATTCTACCTACCAGGTTCGGGTAGTGCGCTGAATAAACAATTAAAATGATTTAAGGAGTCTATATGCAAATATTTCAGTTACTGTAAAGATACAACTATCCACGGTTAAAACAAAGGTATAAGCTTTCATAGAAACTATAAAATGGACCATAATTATCAGTATGATGCTTGTGTTTGATTTTATAAAATATATCCTATCACCGAGATGATTAAACAATAAAATGGAATAAAAGTACGAGTTTGTCAAAATTATTTCAAGAATAAACAACAACGGTGCTATATACTCTCTATAGATGTGTAGTATTTGATAAAAGATTTCATGCAAGATTTCATCGATACAATACAAGTGGACAATGTTACGTCTACAATATGTAGAGATACATGGTCGCATTTGTCCAGTCTTTCTAGTTAAAATCTGTTATAGAATAATTCTTCAAAATTAATGCATTGTATCTAAATATAATGTATATTTATATATTGTCCTAGATGTTCAAATGAGCCGTTAGTAGAAATAAGTTAATGGGATTTTATTTCTTCTGTTAAAAGTACCATCTTGGAAAGGAATTCCTTAACATCAACATATTAGTCAATCAGTAGGGATTATTATTAATAATTAGAGTGAAACAAAACGGTCTAAAAATCATCGCTTTTCTCTAGGTACATTTTTGTATATGTCTGAAAATAAACGTTTTTTTTTATTCCAGATAATTATGGCTATATGTGTAGAATAACATATCTGTAAGAAAACAATGCTAATCTTGGTGAATACGAATCGACCGTAAGGTCATTTATTGGAAAGTTTCATTAAACAATAAATATGGGTATATGACTCTGCAATACGTACTCTACAAAGCACATATATATGGGATTGAGCGGTGGTTCACTGTCACCGACTGCCACGCCCTCTTTCAGAATGTACATGTAAATGGGTCTCACGTGACACGGCGAATAGGTATTACATCAATGGAAGTTAACAGAAACTGGTTTTTGACGAAGTATTCTAACGTAGGCTATCCATTTATATTATACACACGCCCGTCCAACAATTCTTATTTAATGTTTTGCAATGCTTCAATGACCCTGTGTTCATGACACTAGTTGTTGTTGTTGGTGATTAGACAGAGGGTGTATATACCTGAGTAGACAGCGATAAAGCTAGGGTAAGTTGGTAGGAATGACTACCACTAGGAACAGTAGTAGGCAGCAGATAGGTGACGTCACCACTGGACAATAAGCTGGGAATGACAAACAAACTATGAGGGGATATCACTCTGAACGTCCACACCGGACCGAACGTGGACGCCGCGATTTTAGGATGGCGAACGGTCCGTGCCAATGGGTGTTGCTGTTGCTCCTACTAGCGGTGCTAGTTTTGGCCATTGTGGCTTTTGCCACACCTAATTGGGCCTACATTTCGTTGACTGGCAACACAGCAGCCTTTACTTTTGGTTTTTTCGATGTCTGCCAATCGAGCACTTGTGCAACATATTTGACTTTCTTCCGGCTGGACCGATACAGTGGTAAGTGTGTGGGATATAGTATGTGTCTATTCCACATGTGGAAGTGGTTCTATGTTACCACTACCAGTTTAAATATTATTGTCTGTATAATATGTTTTTACCACTAATTTGTATATATTATTTCCTATAAAATATTGATATAAACGCTAACGCTAACGACTCTGAAGGCATTGAAGCAATAGGCATCAATATATCAACGTGGTAAAAGGAAACATCCGGCTTTCGTATGTTTTGTTGAGGGAAATATTTGAGCATCAATAGCCGAATCCAGGTGTATAATGTTAGTACTACATCATCAAAACACCTGTGATTTTACATGTAAATTTTATAGATTAAGGCGATTGTAGAACGAATATCCTTTAACGCAAACTGTAAAACAGGATAAAAGTTGGCCATGGCTATCAAGTTAATTTCGTTTGAGTGAACGTTGTGACAGAAAGGGAGATACAATAAAACTAGGTTTTAGGTCAGGTTTTTCTGTAGTCATCCGTGTAGGCGATAGCAAGGTTGGGCAACGGTGCATTCCTGAGCCTTGCCAGATCTTTTGTCATACAGGTCCTGGTATTTGGCTCCAGATTCTCCTTCACAGCCTGGCCTTTATATAGATAAAACACTACAAAGAGCAGCGGAGTCGAATGGTTACACATTATGTTAATTCTTTGTACGTGTGTGTCATTACCTACATTCATAATGGCGAGAAAATGTCGAGATTAAAATAGCGATACACACATGTACCGTGAAAACAGCGGTAGGCTTAAAGGCTTAGGGAATTTTATCAATTCTATTGTGTCATGTGTATAATCCGTGTTATTTGTACTTTACATCGACGAGAAAGCATAACAACTCGACATTATCACAAATGAATTGTGGAGAACACGCTTTATAAGTCAAAGGAATTCCTCTTAAATCGATACTAGTAATACCTAAAGCCTTGACATGTATAGCTGTGTATGAATTTATGTTAATATTGCTGTGTTCTATTCCTTCTATGATATATTGAAAGGTATATGTAAATAGTTTTGCAGCAAAAAAATCTATCTTTGAGGTGGAAACAATGATAAATTAATTAATTTCCCAACTTCCATCAACCTCTTATTTCATCTCCCATTCTCTCTTTACATTATCCAAATATAATAAACTCTACTTTGTCTGGCTTACACCAACCCTCTCTCTTCTTAACGCCAGTCACACCAACCCTCTCTCTTCTTAACGCCAGTCACACCAACCCTCTCTCTTCTTAACGCCAGTCACACCAACCCTCTCTCTTCTTAACGCCAGTCACACCAACCCTTTCTCTTTAACGCCAGTCACACCAACACTCTCTCATTCTTAACCGCCCGATAACACCAACCCTCTCTCTTCTTAAACGCCAGTCACACCAACCCTCTCTCTTCTACGCCAGTCACACCAAACCCTCTCTCTTTAACGCCAGTCACACCAACCTTCTCTTATCTTAAACGCCAGTCACACCACCTCTCTATTCTTAACGCCAGTCACACCAACACTCTCTCTTCTTAACGCCAGTCACACAAACCTCTATCTTCTTAACGCCAGTCACACAAACCTCGCTTCTTAACGCAGTCACACCAACCCTCTTTTCTTTACGCCAGTAACACCAACCTATCTCTTCTTAACGCCAGTCACCAACCTTCTTCTTCTAACGCAGTACAACAACTCTATCTTCTTAATCGCAGTCACACCAACCTTCTCTATTTAACGCCAGTCACACCAACCCTCTCTCTTCTTAACGCCAGTCACACCAACCCTCTCTCTTCTTAACGCCAGTCACACCAACCTTCTCTCTTCTTAACGCCAGTCACACCAACCCTCTCTCTTCTTAACGCCAGTCACACCAACCTTCTCTCTTCTTAACGCCAGTCACACCAACCTTCTCTCTTCTTAACGCCAGTCACACCAACCTTCTCTCTTCTTAACGCCAGTCACACCAACCTTCTCTCTTCTTAACGCCAGTCACACCAACCTTCTCTCTTCTTAACGCCAGTCACACCAACCTTCTCTCTTCTTAAAGCCAGTCACATTATACTCTGTCTACTTTACCCAACTCGCACCAAACCATTCACTCTACTTTACCAACTAAGACCTCAAGAAATAATATATAACACGTACGTCTAACATTATTTTGACAAAATGTTGTGTAAAGATACCTTCATGAAATTACCCCTTTCTGCTTCTTCGAATATATGGACGACTGTTTTACCGAGACCATTATGTGATATGTTGGGGAATCACAGAATACTTATATTAGGTTTTTGTTATTTTGATTTTCTTGACTCTAAATCGTAACTGATGATGACAGTCATCTCTCTTTTTTCTCTAAACAAAACAAATTGTATGCATTGTAACACGTAACAATGGATGGTACCATGTAACAATGGACGGTACCATGTAATAATGGACGGTACCATGTAACAATGGACGGTACCATGTAACAATGGATGGTACCATGTAACAATGGATGGTACCATGTAACAATGGATAGTACCATGTAACAATCGATGGTACCACGTAACAATGGATGGTACCACGTAACAATGGATTGTACCAATTTACAATGGATGGTACCACGTAACAATGATGATACGTATTTTCCTGACCTCTGTCCTACCGACAATCTTGTTTGTATTTCCAGGTGAGATGGTTGGCTGTATACTATTCCTGTTGCTGGCCATCCTCAGTCTGACTATGGCGCTGTTCTTCTGTTTCTCGTCTGTATGTGTGGATGTACTCCGGGAGTGCTGCCGAGGAGGATGTGGCTCGGACAAACAGAAGATTCTCGCATGCGCATGCTTCGCTTTACTCGGAGGTAAAGTCACCTCATATTTGTGCCTTTATAATGTTAATAGCACACATTAAGTATCATTTATAGATGATTCCTCTATTCCCATGGCAAGCTTGTTAGACTTGTAACACATAATAAATTAACAAACACCAAATTGAATTGAAATAAGGCCGTTTTATTAACGACGTAAGGATATCAATAATGTATATAGACATTTTACATACATTGTTACATCAAGTCTAAGATGGGGATATGCAAAACACCCATCAAAAAATATGTTTACATACATTGTTACAAATATAAAGTCTAAGATGGGGATATGCAAAACGCCCCATGGATCTAGGTGGATTGAAGGGGAGGTGGTGGGAAAAGATATAGAGCTTCCAGCTAAACTATAATTAGTAAACATGTACACTAATTATAAAAATAAACAAACGTGTACAGACCTTGTTCCTCCATATCTCAGCGGCCTCTGACCTCTGCGACCAGTGGCCCTGTACTTATATAGGAGCTATAAATAGAAGCAGACTAACTCTGCATCCTTAGCCAATCACCTCACTTCAAATTCTAAAATGGTCAGCATCCATATGATGCACAAAAACTTGAAATAATTACGAATGGAATAATCCATAATATAAATGACATGATAAAGTGGAACATATATAAATGACATTGAAATAATTACGAATGGAATAATCCATAATATAAATGACATGATAAAGTGGAACATATATAAATGACATTAAACAAAGTTTAATTTGTATGTAACCAGTATCTATATCCTCGTGAATATTACCGAGGAAGATCGTGTTCTAATGACGAAATATAACTGTATAATGTCCTTACTAAGTTTTTATTTTCTTGATTTTGATAAAACCGCAAAACTTAATACACAAAATAATCTACTATATAAGTAAGTCAGTGTGTTTCATTAATTCGGAGGACAGGTCAGATTGTCATTGCTCTTTATCGTAGGGATGTGATTAATTTGTACATGTATATGCTTCAACCTTAGTAAAATTAAGTACTTATTGAATTCCTCAAGTACAGAGAAAATAAATACTTTCATTATATTTTCATTTTAAATACATGGAACCATGCTATATTCCTACTGATTTATCATCGCCCATGACAACCATGTTATAATCCCTCTGATTTATCATCGCCCATGACAACCATGTTATTTTCCTACTGATTTATCATCGCCCATGACAACCATGTTATATTCCTACTGATTTATCATCGCCCATGACAACCATGTTATATTCCTACTGATTTATCATCGCCCATGACAACCATGTTATATTCCTACTGATTTATCATCGCCCATGACAACCATGTTATAATCCTACTGAATTTATCATCGCCCATGACAACCATGTTATAATCCTACTGATTTATCATCGCCCATGACAACCATGTTATATTCCTACTGATTTATCATCGCCCATGACAACCATGTTATATTCCTACTGATTTATCATCGCCCATGACAACCATGTTATATTCCTACTGATTTATCATCGCCCATGACAACCATGTTATAATCCTACTGATGTATCATCGCCCATGACAACCATGTTATAATCCTACTGATTTATCATCGCCCATGACAACCATGTTATAACCCTACTGATGTATCATCGCCCAAGATAACCATGTTATAATCCTACTGGTTTATCATCGCCCATGACAACCATGTTATAATCCTAATGATTTATCATCGCCCAAGATAACCATGTTATATTCCAGCACCACTGTTTAGTACCTAGTGGAGGACTTTTCAGTTTCAGTCATTGGTAAATACTAAAATGAACGAATATTGATTTGATCGGTTTTAATCTGGTGGTGAATTGAGTTGGTTTGGGTATACTTTTTCACTCACATGAGATCGACAAAAATAAGATTAATTCAGAATCTTAAATAGTATAGTCACAAATCCGCTGATTCTATATCCTTGCCGACTGAAGCATGGCTTTCTTATACTGTAGACATGTCCAAGGACGCACCAAACATGATGTTATACAGGTTTTCTGTAGTAGGAGGACGCCAATATACAGTATCATAACACAAATCTCGGAGAACCTGATATCTTAAAACGATATTTGCTTACGACAAAATGCACAGATCAAAAATCAAATTAGAATCAAATGCACAGTATCATTATAAACAGCTGAAAACATTTCCTGATGTTAATTTCCTTTTAATGATCCTTCGTATGACGCTATCAGAAGGAAATTTTGTGGTAAATTTTAGCGTTAAACTTAACGATTACAAGTTGTTGTTTTTTTATTATCTTTATATCGTCACTTTGACTTGTATTTATGATCATTCTTATTTTTTTTTTTTAACTCGTTAATTACAGTGATTGCGTTTCATGTTTAAAAACACACATTACTAACTTTCCGAATATCAAGCCTGTATCTTTAATTTATTTCTGTTTAAGTAAAATATATATATATTCGATGGGACCGCGAGTCTTTAGCACGATCAACAAATCTTTAACACGTCTAGGGAGGGTAACTCAATTGTCCAATCACCTTTGTCCAGCTTACCGACTCTCTTATTATGTAACATGTAAATCCTACCTGGCGGTACTGACCCCAGGAAAAAGAAACCAAACTAAGGTAATTCAAATTCTTTTATTTCCTTGTGTTACAAGACACATCGGGGAGTAGACATATATAATATTAACAACACTACAGATAGTGTTGGACAACCATACCATTGTATCAATAAACCGGTTATATATATTATCGTTCTACACATTGCATGGTAGGCTTATATCATTAAAAAATAGCAGAAAGCAATACATTTACTTAAATGATGTCATTCATATCAAAAAATAATTATCATAGTGTTTATGCACTGATACATTCATTCCAGTAACTACTATAATAACTCCTGAGAAATTCCTCATGAATATCCTTGTTATAAGCCCCAGAATAAAATTGATATGAACAATAACATATATATCAGCATATATGATATACATATATCATAAACGAATATTACAATATAAAATGCGTATCATTGACAATACATGCACAATATACATGTACTAGTACCATATAAATGGTAACTAACGTCACTGTTTAGGTGACTCATTTCACTAAAACCTCGCAACATTATTGCACCTAGAATCAACACACATTCCCTGTGATTCCATAGAGTTAATAAAGTAATACAGAACCAAAGCCTGTATGTACGGGTACGTTTTTGGATTGAAAACGAACCATTGACAAAAAAAAAGGGAATTTATTTCAGCATTATTAATCGTTTCTCACCTTCTATCAAACTGTAATAAATCTCGTATTCCAGTCCTTCACATCTCAGTATTTAAACATTAACTCTCTAAATAGACGAACTGGTTAAATATGCGATTATGATATACGTATAAATGTATATATACATTTGCAATTCCGATGTGTGTTCGTTCTATAACCTTACTAAGGAAAACATAATTTACAAGTGTGTAAACATCAAATTACACGCGTAGGAATATATTGTTCATAGCAGGACCGTTGAACACATGTGTAATTAGTATGAAAACGCAATGATATTATCGTTTCTGTTTTGACTCTGTGGTGGTTTTTTTCAAGAAAATATGAATTGAATTTGATAGAATAAATTTAATGTGGAGATGAAAAACAAATGGTTGAAATATAAATATAAGTTATAATTCCTTTTTTATCGTTTACTGTTGTATAAACTGCATATTTCTGTTACGGATATTTCAACATAGCGCACTCATTATATAACCTGCTTCACTTAAAATAGCTTTATCAATTTACACGCCAATAATGGATAAAAAATATTAATAAAATGATTTTATTACAAAACATGAAGTTTCAATTAAAAAATAAAAGTCGTGGCATTGAACAAAACCACCCATTAAACAAAGACTATAAGGTGATCAAACTCAGGAAAAGTGGGTATTTCTGTGCTATAACATGGATCACATTAGTGGGTATTTCTGTACTATAACATGGATCACATTGGTGGGTATTTCTGTACTATAACATGGATCACATTAGTGGGTATTTCTGTACTATAACATGGATCACATTAGTGGGTATTTCTGTACAATAACATGGATCACATTAGTGGGTATTTCTGTACTATAACATGGATCACATTAGTGGATATTTCTGTACTATAATATGGATCACATAAGTGGATATTTCTGTACTATAACATGGATCACATTAGTGGGTATTTTTCTGTACTATAACATGGATCACATTAGTGGGTATTTCTGTACTATAACATGGATCACATAAGTGGGTATTTCTGTACTATAGCATGGATCACATAAGTGGATATTTCTGTACTATAACATGGATCACATTAGTGGGTATTTCTGTAGTATAAAATGGATCACATAAGTGGGTATTTCTGTACTATAACATTGATCACATTGGTGGGTATTTCTGTACTATAAAATGGATCACATAAGTGGGTATTTCTGTACTATAAAATGGATCACATCAGTGGATATTTCTGTACTCTAACATGGATCACATAAGTGGGTATTTGTGTACTATAACATGGATCACATTAGTGGGTATTTGTGTACTATAACATGGATCACATGAGTGGGTATTTGTGTACTATAACATGGATCACATTAGTGGGTATTTCTGTACTATAACATGGATCACATAAGTGGGTATTTCTGTACTATAACATGGATCACATTAGTGGGTATTACTGTACTATAACATGGATCACATTAGTGCGTATTTCTGTACTATAACATGGATCACATTAGCGCGTATTTCTGTACTATAACATGGATCACATTAGTGGGTATTTCTGTACTATAACATGGATCACATTAGTGGGTATTACTGTACTATAACATGGATCACATTAGTGCGTATTTCTGTACTATAACATGGATCACATTAGTGGGTATTTCTGTACTATAACATGGATCACATTAGTGGGTATTTCTGTGCTATAACATGGATCACATTAGTGGCTATTTCTGTACTATAACATGGATCACATTAATGGGTATTTCTGTACTATAACATGCAGGGCATCCAGTAGGATTAAAATCTCAAGAGTCAGTGACCCTTACCTCTGAAATCCTGAGAGTCAAATCAAAATCCTGAGAGTAAAAATATAAAATTCTCAAACTTGACGGTTAATCGTTTCCAAATGTAAACTAATGAAAATGTCTTTTTTTTCAAAAATTATAATTAATTGAATTATATTCAAAAGAATTTAATTCATCTTAATTTATTATCTAATACAATGTATTTGTTTTTATTAAATAAATAAAAGAATTTTTAAAATTTACACTTTTCTTTTAATTATACAACGTATATTTTTTGTTTGAATTAAGTACAATTAAAACATAATTAATTTTTTTATTTACAATTTGTAATTTGTAGAACTGAAATAAATTTCTTGTAAACCTTTTAACAAAAAAACTTGTTTCACAGTTTTCTTGCTGAAATTATGTTTAAATGTGTTACATTGGTTAAACATAATTTGTAAAACCATCTTTTTATTTTTTATCTTTTTTTTAATCTGCTCAGCCTCTAGAGGTAATTTTTGTATGCTAATCCTGTTATCATATTTGCCGCCAAAATGTAACATGAATGATTTACGCTCCCCACCCTGTCAAATGCACTGCAGATCGAGGTCATGTAAGGTTATTCAGGTTAACAACAAAATGGCTGCCGCCTGTGTTGGCATGCTGCAAACTTGGCTTACTAACGATCTCATTCTTGTTATGTACATACTTGAAAGTTATCAAAAACATATGTTACATTTATTTGTTGAGATGGGAATCTTCTATAGCTTACTTATTTCAAATATTTAAATGTTATTGCTTAGAACAAAGTGCAGATCGGCCACTACAGGTAGGTACAGTGGATACTTCACCTGTGCCCCAATTTGGCAATCGGCAGCGACCGTTGAATTAGCACAGTTGAGTGGCTATTTTAATTGACTGCTAGGGGTATTCTACTAATTAGTGTCACTGACCATAGCAGATATACCCTTTGATGAGCCTGGGTATTGGACAACACATAGACTAATTACCAGTGGTGGTCAAAATGTGAAGCGTCAGATTGACGCACGGCATGCAAAAGTCGTGCGTCAAATGAAATTTTGCTGCGTCATTGACCCGAGGTCTCGGGTTAATGGATGCCCTGAGTCATGGATCACATTAGTGGGTCCTGCTGTACTATAACATGGTTTGCTGTAATTGTATTAAATAGTTCCCAGTCATGCTTGTTATTGATGTTTTACATACTTAACTGTACCTCTAATAACTAAAAGTAGTTGTCGTTAATAAGGCAAGATGTTTCCAAGTTGCCAATCTCCTTTTATTTAGTTATCTGAAGATTTTTGATATCTGAGATATCTGTTTTTTATACCCATAGAATCGTCTTGAGTGAACATGATGATGCATTGATATTTTTTGTGCGTTTATTTGTTTATTCATTGTTCAATAGAATATTTTGCAATGCTTCCTATCAGCTATTTAACGTGATTGTTGTTACTTACATTTCAGGTTTCTGTGAACTGGTGACCGTTGTTTGGTTTTACGTCAACACAATCCAGAACTACAACGCTATCAACACATTTCGGTTCCTGGTGGCCTCAACAAGAGCCGAGTACTCGCTCATCCTTGCCTCAGTAAGCGGTGGACTCGCCATCGTCATTGCCTTCCTCCTATTTTTATACCGATATATGATGTACGATGACGATGACGAGTACTATGATGATTACCCGAGAAAGCCTGTAAGACCTTCCCCAGAAACTGTCCGCCGGTATGCACCACCGCCCCCACCTGCCTCTCGCCCCCCGCCTAAAATGGGATCTTCTTACATAATGCCGGATCCAATCCGACTTCCGGACCAGCCAGTTAGTATGGCTCCTTCTGAATACCGACAAAAGTACGGAAACCAGGCACCCCAGGTGTATAGATACAGCTTCAAGAACGACGAAGATTTCTGGCGTTATGAGTCGGACAAACCGGACACACGCCCTGATAGCTATCGACTGTACAGTGGGGATCGTGGAAACCGCTACTAGTACTGAGGAATATCTAGCCAGAAACAGCATCAACAAAGAACTGGTAAAACAAATCTTAAGGAGGGCTATATCAACGGAGAATCTGGAATCTGCAGCCTGAAACTGAACAGTATCAACCGGTAAAACAAATCTTAAGGAGGGCGATATCTAAAGCATCAACGGAGAATCTCTAGCCTGAAACTGGACAATATCAACGAAGAATCACTAGTCAAACACTGGAAAACTGGCAAAACCAACCACAGGGGGGTCATTCTGATTTCGTCATATTTGAATAGGTACTAAAGAAACATGAAAAGCGATCATTGGCAGTGCTAACTAAGGTCGCTGATATATATATAACTTTAAATTGAGTTTTGTGATGTACATACATCTGATAGCATGTTTCCAGTTGTACCAGTCGACAGAATAAAAGTTTCCTCCAGGCCCTCAAGAAAAATTAGGATGCAAATACACGCATCCGGAACTTCAGTTGGGATTCAAATTCAATACGACGACTCCCGGCCGAATTACCTGTGATAGCAATGAAATAAACAAGGTTGTTGTTTGATCATCTCGGTCATTGTCCTTGGTAAACGTCTAATCATTGTAATGGTATTCCATAGATAGATACCTGTACTTATCAATGTAAACAATGCCTTTTTAATACTATAAATAGATATACGGAATACACTATAAGTGCCGCACCGGTTGCTATAGCTACCTGTATGTCAATTTATTCGTTTCTTTGGGTATGGTGCGCCACCCAATCAAACACTCTGTACTCACTAACATATCGTCTATATCATAATACAGTTGATCATTGTTAATGTTCAAGTGTAAATTACACGATTAACATTGCTACCTGCCCGGTCATTTAGAATTGATATATACGTATGATCACATGTCTCATTGCCTGTTACATAGTATGATTATATACAACACTATATATAATACTTGTCTCGATTGTTTGATAAGAGAATACAATGTATAAAAGACTTATACCAGGTGTGAACATGTAAATGTATACATTAAAATCCTATATAATTTGAACAAATTTTGTGTAGTCGATTTAGGAGAATGGTGTGATAGGCCGGGGAAGCACACCGCTTACTGTATTTTCATACACCATGTACTGTATATGTACTATCATACCATTCACTGTACTTATTCTCGATGTCCATTCGGATTTGTTTTTGCAGTTTAATCAATGATCGATCCCCATATTGACTATCCTCGTGATCCTGGATTGTGTGAACGCCTCTAACCCCTCAGCCTTCATATTATAAAGGGCTGTTTAGAGGACAGTTCATCCCAAACAAATCAAACTATAACTAATTACGACTGATTTCGATGGAGATGGTTTAACTAGAGACCAGTCCTAGCCATGATCTGTGGAGTTAGGGACAAACTTAAAGTTTAAAGACGGGAAATATGCATTAGTAAAATCTTCACCATAGGGTTGACACAATTGCAAAAATGTCAAAAGGGTTGAATTTAGTGGATTTAACATTTCAAACGGAATTTGCAGCTTAAGATCGAAATTAAAGGTACAATATATTCCTTTATCCCGATGTCAAAACCTCGCTTAGTCTATTACAGCTTTTGATTATAAAATGAACCTAACTTGTTTGATAACAAAGTAAACCCTATACCAGCCCCCGGGGCCGCGGTGGCCGAGTGGTTAAGGTGTCCCGACACTTTATCACTAGCCCTCCACCTCTGGGTTGCAAGTTCGAAACCTACGTGGGGCAGTTGCCAGGTACTGACTGTAGGCCGGTGGTTTTTCTCCGGGTACTCCGGCTTTCCTCCACCTCTAAACCTGGCACGTCCTTAAATGGCCCTGGCTGTTAATAGGACGTTAAACAAAAACAAACCAAACCAAATACCAGGCCCCTACATATCTTCGCCATAAAAGCATCATTATATCTTAAGGAACTGTACTTAAATTGTGTAATGCTTTCCTAATATTAATTTAAGAAAATAGCTGTGACCAGCTACAGTCGTGTTTCCATTAAAAAATGCAGAATATCCGTTAATGATAGGAATATTAAATAATACTCAACAGACCTGCCTCGTTTATACTGGATCCATATAGTTAATATAGTTATAAAAATGTTCTATCGCCGGCTCGACTACAGGTAGGTGATTGGGCACTCCCCTTCCTCCCGAGAGTAAATAAGTGTTATGGTTGTATTGTGGCGCTGTATACTGCACACGTGGAATGAATGGCTTATGGTTTTTGTGAAACCTTACACATCATCCTCAATAGCGATTTTATGGTAAATCTATGTGTTTGTTTTCAAAAGGGTCACTTCAACTATTGTTGTGAATTGTTTTGGGGATTATTTTGTGTAAATCCTGGAAATGACATCAGGAGAATTGTTGAACAGCTGATTTTTTCTGGTGCAACAGTTTTGATGTCGGTTATTCACCAAACGAAGTCGCTCTCTTGACAGAACTGCCATCGGAGACATTATGAAACAGACATTGACCAATCCATCGATTTCATTTCCAGACATGTCCGTAATGTATTGTCTTCTGATAACAATAACCAGAATAGTGTTGACCAAGTCAATCCTTAAAATCTTCCTGGATTCGAAATCGATGACACTACCTACGCTTCTACATACCAGTTTAATTTGATCATTAATGTACCAAACAGGAACGGGATACCCAAAAGCAATCATACTTTCAGTTTACCTATTGAGAATATTATACGAATTGTTTGTTTCAGAGTGAAATCCCGGGGCCCTACCAACGGTATTCTCATACAGTTGATACGATAACCAATTATTCTTTTCTAATATAACGATTTCGGTGAAATACAATAGAGAGTTTCTAAACGTGCAAGCTGATGGACACCTTTACTCAAGGTTTGCTGTAGACATCATGCTCACGTTGTAAAGCACATATACCCAATATCTTTGTGTGATCGTTATGAAAACAACAGGCGAAAATAACCACATGTATAAAACGAGGACAACATATCTAGAATCTATATATACAGAACAAAAGAGAAATTTACATCAACTATAAAAAATGAGCATGGAGGCACTGAATATACATAGGAAAAAATACCATGTATTCCTGAAGGTTAAGCGTACCACGTGTTCCTGAATGTTAAGCGTACCACGTGTTTCTCAAGGGTATGCGTACCACGTGTTCCTCAAGGTATACATATCATGTGTTTCTGAAGAGTAAGCGTATCATGTGTTCATGAAAGGTAAGTGTATCATGTGTTTCTGAAGAGTAAGCGTATCGTGTTCATCAAGTCAAATCCTAGAAATGTCATGTCCCCAAAAGGAGTCGGGGTAGCATTTTACGTTTTTGAGTCATTAAAGTGTCTGATGACTCGGTTGTCACTACTGGTTTTTAATTTGGAAACGTGATACAAAAGATTTCACATATATTTACTTATTTTAGATAAGTGTACACTCCAATACTCCCGGGGTCACATTCTACCTTTTCGGTTGTCTCCAAGGAAAGGATTACTTTGTTCATGCTTACATATGTTCGTTTATGGCTCAAATATATCTTATAAGATTAGTTCTAAAACGTAACAATAATGACACGAATATGTTCACAAAGTGACTTCGCTGAATAGCGGAGTCATCCAGCAATTTAATGCTGTGTTGTGTTCCGTTGCCGTGTGAACATAAAGCCACTATCAAATCACCACATTTACATCTGCAGGCTGTTGGGCACGAACCAGCGCCATGCCAATTACCTCTTATTAAATCATCGAACTTAAAACCCCTGTATGACGCAACTGGATCACAATATATTGACAGTAACGTCAGGAGCGTTCACATTTCGTCTAAGAACAGTATGATTATTTAAGATATGAAGATTTACTCGAAATTTCAAGGTACTGAATGTTATTAAATAAAAAAAAAATTAGTAGCTTAATAATACTATATAAATATATATACCTGTATGTGGGTGTTATGATCGCCCGGTGTTTGGAGTGTACTCGTATGTGTTAGGGTGTGTAGTGTGTGGAACAAAGTAAATATATCAATGTAAGCTTCAGAAGGGTCGGCACACCCGGTATAACAAAAGTTGAATGAAGGTAATTATCAATAATAACGACTCCGCCCAGGTATCAGGACTTTGTACAGGACAGAACACGATTACCTTCACTAATTCTAGCGATTAACAAACCAGTTTCTCTCACAAGACACCTTGTTTTAGCGGCCTATAATAACCAGGTATATATGTCCTGTTTATACTGTAGGCAAACAATAGACACAGCAATGTTGATGTAAACGATTTTTTCTGTACAGAAAGCCGTGGTTATTGGTATACAAATAAACCAGTAGGCAGTTTTAGAACAGGGCCCACATTGAGTTGTCACTCACCTTCCGCTATTAAAGTGTTTATTCGTGGCTTCCAGTGGTCAAACCACTCGGGTACGTACAATGTAAAACATTATTCAACTACACAAATGCCCCAAAGCATTTGTTCGTGACATTTTATTTATCCCTTGCATTGATTACAATAGCGATAATTTAAGGTTGTGTAACATTAAAATAGATGTTTACTGTCTAGTATAGAGTCTCTTAATTAATGAAATTCTCCAACACATATATACATGTAGCAGACCGTCAGACACGTACATATACTACGGATGGAACAACTCCGTGATCTGACGATATACACGTATCATTGCAACGTCTGATATCTTATTTCTAAAAAAAAACCAACCATGTGATTTGCATAGAAATCGTTTAATGTTTCAGATCGTGTCTTATTTGTCATATACGGCACAAAGTGGCAGTCAATGGCGCAACACAACAGGCTCTGTACAACACGAGTCAAAATATATGTCATGGTTTAGATTAGTGATCACAAGCCGGATTCGTCACTTATTTACAGGTCTTACTATATATATCGCTACTGACTCGGGTGGCCCTGTATCACCCGTACAATAAACATTTGATTGCGATTTCATTAAAAGCATCTAAGTAAGTAAATATTGATCTCTCAAAACTAGTCGTCAAAGTACAGCATGGTGTAATAAAATTTAAATTCTATATTGTATAGATAAGTTTTATACAATATAGCATGTTTTTAGCTTTTTCCTAAATCAACCAACCGCGAAATATCCAGGTCAGGAATAGGGTAGAGAGTTAGTTAATTATATGGGTCTCGGTTGAGTGATCACAACTATGTAGTCAAATTTCTCTTAGTTGACATTGTGAAGGAATGGTATTGATGCGGTTAGAATTACCATGTAACCCCGTTCACACAGTGGTCCCTGCCCCAATATTTACGTACACGGGTGTTCAGGCTAGCGTGACGTTGTCGGATGACTGTTGATAGTACAGGAGAGAGCGGGCACGGGACAGGTTAGTAGAGTCGTAGACACGGGTGGACGATCTAGTGAACTATCGGACAAGGCTAAACATGGTTCGGGAGGAGACGAAATGGTTCGTACTACTTGTGTTGTTGATAGCGTTTGTGTTATCACTGGTGGGGTTTGCCACGCCCAGTTGGTACCGAGTCTCCACTAACTCTACAGCTGTTCCTACTATCACGGCTGGATTTTTCGACGTGTGTGTGTCCAGCACGTGTAGACGTTACCTCGAATATTTCACCCTAGACCGATACAGCGGTAAGTTATATCTATTGTTTCTTAAAGCAATTCAAATACAATCAAGTTTCTATTTTTAGTGTGGGATAATGAAATATCCTTTTTTCGACACTCGGTTATTGTTTACATAAACAAGAAAGGTATTATTTAGTACACACTGTTTCCCTGTTTACTGTAAAGACACGTCGCCTTTTTAAAGCACTTGTCGTTGCTGATTTGGAAACTAAAGTAACACAAAATTTAAAAACTTATCGCACATGCCGCGGGGGAAATCGTCAACTGGTGTGTGTTATAATTAAGAGTACTTGGGCCATATAAAGTCTCTCGAACTCCCGCTGTTAAATCTGTACTGTTAACAATCTAGCTAAGCAAAGTTATTGACCTTATACCATATGCTGTTTTTTTTTGTACATACCGTTACCTTTGTATCAAATGTACCAAATGAAATGCGCTCTTAAATTTGACTGCATCACTTTATTTATACATTTCTAGTTTGTTTAAGATACACTAGTAAAATGTCGAACTGATAGAGTGAATTAAGAGCCAGTATTCTGTGTAGAGTGAACTAACGGACAGTATTCTGTGTAGAGTGAATTAAGGGCCAGTATTCTGTGTAGAGGGAATTAAGGGCCAGTATTCTGTGTAGAGTGAACTAACGGCCAGTATTCTGTGTAGAGTGAATTAAGGGCCAGCATTCTGTGTAGAGTGAATTAAAGGCCAGTATTCTGTGTAGAGTGAACTAACTGGCTGTGTAGAGTGAATTAAGGGCCAGTATTCTGTGTAGTGTGAATTAAGGGCCAGTATTCTGTGTAGAGTGAACTAACGGCCAGTATTCTGTGTAGAGTGAATTAAGGGTCAGTACTCTGTGAAGAGTGAACTAACGGCCAGTATTCTGTGTAGAGTGAATTAAGGGTCAGTATTCTGTGTAGAGTGAATTAAGGGCCAGTATTCTGTGTAGAGTGAACTAAGAGCCAGTATTCTGTGTAGAGTGAACTAAGAGCCAGTATTCTGTGTAGAGTGAACTAAGAGCCAGTATTCTGTGTAGAGTGAATTAAGGGCCAGTATTCTGTGTAGAGTGAACTAAGAGCCAGTATTCTGTGTAGAGTGAATTAAGGGCCAGTATTCTGTGTAGAGTGAACTAAGAGCCAGTATTCTGTGTAGAGTGAATTAAGAGTCAGTATTCTGTGTAGAGTGAACTAAGAGCCAGTATTCTGTGTAGAGTGAACTAAGAGACAGTATTCTGTGTAGAGTGAATTAAGGGCCAGTATTCTGTGTAGAGTGAACTAAGAGACAGTATTCTGTGTAGAGTGAACTAAGAGCCAGTATTCTGTGTAGAGTGAACTAAGAGCCAGTATTCTGTGTAGAGTGAATTAAGAGTCAGTATTCTGTGTAGAGTGAACTGTATATGTGTAGCCTCACCATCCCGTCTCCGTCCCATTCAATGACGTGCACACTAGTTCATGAACCGTAAAAAAATGTAAAATATGGAAAGTATTTAGACTACAATGAAAAAATAGTGTGGTCTTCCACGGCTGAGATTGTAAGGTGTCGTGTCGGATTAGTACCTACCCAGTACTCTAGTTACATATAAGGTGTCCAATTTCTGTCATAGTGGCCGAGTTTAGTGAAAATACGCGTATAAATACCCGTAAGTAGGTCGTGGCGAGCGTTAGGGGAAGGTCTGTTATATGGGTGTGTCCATTAGATGGCCCATAGTATCTTTTGTCCAGAAATATATGACAAATCTTGTGTACTAGGAGCGTTAACCGGATAGCTACATCTTACGGAGCCCATTATCCGGGTGTGTCGGTTAAAACCACACGAACATAGTCTAGAACTGTTAGGACGTATCGATAAAACTATAAACAAATATATATGTATTGCCAGATGTCTGAACAGTTTCGTGGTTTTTTAAATGCGATGTTGTGCAATACCGTATCAATAGGACAAGGATGTATAACATAAAAAAGACATGAACTATTACTGGAATAAAGTTCAACACAGAACAATATTCGTGAATATTGCTCCTAACATAAACTAAATACAATTATTGTTTTTATCCCAGTTAAGAACGCCGGACAGGAATTCGTTTTGCAAAACATGTACATATAAAAAATAAGATATACTTTAACTATAAATACTTGTTTGGAATACTTGAGTGAGGAATTGATACAATTTATAGAATAATAATGACATTTTAGACAATGGTTTAAATTGTTATATAAGTAGAAATCTCGTTGACATCAATACAATGAATATACAATTAGACATCTCTGGCAATATATATGTTCAACAATAGTCGCTATTCATCGGGCACGAACAAGTCTAACCCAATATTTATACAAGTTCAGCTGTCTCAGAGGGTGTTCCCAGCCAAGGGCTATATTTGTATGTCGTCACGGGCCTTTCACAGAGATTTCCACAATTAGGTCTTTGTGGAATCTTTTCAACAAGTGGATGTGTAGGTGTGTGCATTTGGACAGCATTAGTTTGCCAGGTCTAAAAGGTGTAAACAAATCAAACGGGTTCATTACTGTCGTTGTTTCTTTTATCCGATTATTAGCTCAGAACTATGCCACTAATCCATTAACGATTACCGTACTGATGTCTCCTTTTTGTATGTATTGTGACGTAACAGCAGCGAAAATAAAACGTCAAAGTGACGCGAATGATCTCCCGAACACAGTTACCATGGCAATCATTTGACGTATAAAGCACGTACATATAAGCCGGCAACTCAACCGGAACATGGCATTATGTCCCAACATTCCGTGTAACAATGGCGGGCCTTGGGTTAGATGTGCAGTAATGTCGCCGTATTCAGTCATGCCTGAAAGTAGAACGTGTCATCGTTTGTGCTTGAATTCTCTAAATTTTCACTAGGCCTATCCTTTCTTTAGGCTACATAAGTAACCAGACCTACATGTACTCTATATATAGGTACATGTATAGGTACATGTACATGGTATCCGTGAACGCATTTACTGTTCAGTGATTTTAATAGTCGGTATTTCAATCATTTTCCTTAGATTAATGTTGTGTATCGGTTTATATCTTGAAAAAGAGACTTGTTATACTAAGTTTGTAAAGCTAGTAGATATATATGCTCCTGACGTTTTGTAAACTGGAATAGATATTCTCCTGGTGTTTTGTAAAGTTGTGTAAACCGGAAGTGGCTTAATTCAGTGTCCAGTAGAAAAAAAAACATTCAAAAAGATAGCCAGCTGAAATTGCATGTATAGGTTGGGTTATTTTGATAGGTGTAGGTTTTTTATCCAGAAGCATGCTAAATAATCCTCCCGGACAGTGGCATTGGATGTTAATGTTGTCAAACTGACGATTTTGTATATGGCTATTAGAAAGTTGACATTAATGATAATTCTTATAATTGCAATCTGTTTTATGTTGACTTTGTAAACGACAAATTCCTCAAAATATCAAAGTGTGAAATCGATATTATAACTGAAGAAGGCACAGACGATGGAAACCCAGTCAGCTGGAGACACATCCACTACAATGTGACCGGATATAGTTATGTGAGAAGAAATCAAAACACAGTGTTTACTAAACTATTGCTGGCTTTATTTTACAGATGACCTCATTGGCTGTATCGTGTTCTGTGCCTTTGGAATCTTCTTTATCGGCCTCGCTCTGCTCTTCACTTTCTGTTCCGTCTGTCGCTGTGACGATCTCCAGGGAGACTGTGGAGGATGTCGTACCGACAGGAGGCGCTACCTGTATGTGGCATGGTTCACCTTGATTGGAGGTAAGTAATGTCACATTTCTACACGTTAATAATCTCTGCTACCACTGTTAATACAAAACAGTACATAAACAGTCAGATATGGCCACCTTAGAACACCAGCTTAGAATAGTTGGCAGTATAGATAAATAGGATCTTCAATGGTGTTTAATTTCATATGAAGTTTTATTGAACAAGCCATTTCTAGGCTCTTGGTGAGAAAAAAATAAAACTTTGAGAGAGAAGAAATACGAGTTTCAGCAAATGCCATACGGATACGAACACTAAGATCATTATTTGCAAGTAGCTTAGAAAACCTACATTTTTGAACTCATGACGTAATGTCATTGTCCCTCACATGACCTCACACTGAATTATTAAGTGGTGCAGCCAATGATAAACACATCAGTGTATATGATGTTAGTGACATATACAAAAAAATATTACATGGCCAAATTGACTGGAAAACAGATTGACAAATACACGTACAGCAATGTAGATTTGATGATAGCACTAAGGTGACAGGTAGATTCGGTAAAATTGATATTTATTGCCATCGAACGAGTTCAGTTAATGTATTGTTAACCTATTGTTAACGTATGCTACGATTGTTTACAGGTCTACTGCTGATAACGACGGTGATTTGGTTCTACATCAGCCAAATTCGTAACCAAGGAGGCCTCTACAATATTACCAACTCTGTGAGTAACAAGGCCGACTACTCGCTGGCCTTGGTGGCCGCCGCCGGAGGTGTCGCTGTTATCCTAGCTGTTATCATTTTCCTCATCCGTCTACGAATGTACGATTATCACGATGATGATGAATATGAACGCCGTCCACGTAAAAGGGCACCACCTCCAGTGATGTACATGCAAGAACCTCCCAGGATGCCCCGAGCAGAACCACCGCCATATGTGGTGGCGCCCCCTAGCTCCTATAGGTACTCGTACAAGCCTGAACCACAATATGTCGAGTATGGCAGCAGTAGGCGAGTGGCATACCCTGAGAAGAAAAAATACATCACTTACGGAGAGTATTAGGACGTTTATAATCACACGAGGAGAGGAAATACAACACAATACTATGGTACTTTTAACAGGACGCCTATATGCTGACAATTTTGACCCAAATAGAAGTTGAATATTTCGTCTCCCCATCTCCCTTTTTTGATTCACAAGAAATGATCATTTTATATATATCCCCTATATACGAACATTTCTTGATGATCTCTCGATATTTTGACAAAATGGGGTTTGAGGTTATACGCAGAAATAACACACACGTACCGTATTCTTCCTTATTGTGTAAGGGGAATCATGACAAACTCGGCAGGAAGAGTGGCCAATCTGGTTCGAATGTGACGTATGCGTGCAACGGATGTGACGTAACACCTGATCTGTATCGTGTATATTGTTACAGTTGTATGCATTGTAGTGTTACACCTGTATGAATTGTGATGTTACACCTGCATGAAGTGTATAGTTACATCTGCATGAAATGTGATGTTACACCTGTATGAAGTGTATCGTTACACCTGTATGAAGTGTATCGTTACACCTCTATGAAGTGTATCGTTACACCTGCATGAAGTGGGATGTTACACCTGTATGAAGTGTATCGTTACACCTGTATGAAGTGTATCGTTACACCTGTATGAAGTGTATCGTTACACCTGTATGTAACTGTATCGTTACACCTGTATGAAGTGTATCGTAACACCTGCATGAAGTGGGATGTTACACCTGTATGAAGTGTATCGTTACACCTGCATTAAGTGGGATGTTACACCTGTATGAAGTGTATCGTTACACCTGTATGAAGTGTATCGTTACACCTCCATGAAGTGTATCGTTACACCTGCATGAAGTGGGATGTTACACCTCTATGAAGTGTATCGTCACACCTGTATGAAGTGTGTCGTTACACATGTATGAAGTGTATCTTTACACCTGTATGAGTGTATGTTTAGATCTCTATCTAGTGATATCATTGGGTAACTCCACTATAGTGACCACGGAGAGCATGATACATTAAACAATAATCAAAGAAACTTTACATATTTACGTCATCATCGGCCGTTGGATATTGGCCTATCTTAATACTACTAATGGCAATGTAGCCATGTTCCTCGTATACATATATCTATCTATATATATATATTGTGCATGCTAATTCAGAACTTTCATATCATCGTTTTCTTTCATAACACTGGAACACATTAAACATTTCAAACGGTATTCACTTTTTTTCTTTTGACTCTCTATAATAAAACATATTAAAATATGTGTGACCACCTAGCCGTCCTCCTAAACAAGACCAAAACTAGGGTTGGTTTAGGTTTATTTCGTCCAATTAACAGCCAGGGTCACCAAAACCAGGGTCGCATTATCGAGGTCAAATTAACACTTACCGCGGACTTTGTCCGGCAGACAGACTAAATTCTATTTGTACTGGCTTTGTTCGTATTTTGAAGAATGGATTCTTATGCATAATTACATAAAGAGAATTTTGTCAATTAAATTCATCAATGATTTTGATGGGTTTTGAACACAGAAACACACCATAAATTTGGTGGGTCGGTACTTGTTTCCTATTCATGCAAATGACAAAGATAGCATACATTTTCGATATTGATTCAGTTAGTTAATTAAGATAAATAGTAACTTATTTTGTGCTTAAATCATTGTCGTACCAGAAGTGGGATTTAACTACAACAGGCAAACGAAATGAATCCAGCATCACTGGCTTACCACTTATTAAATCAAATCCTATATCAGTATCTAGTTTTTATCTTTATCTTCATTCTATTTGTGCCTAAAAATCCAGGTTTCAAAATATTAGCGCATCAATCGTCAGGGTTAGAGTTCAGTACACATGCAGCAATACTTCTCGTTCGTTAAGTTGTTTAAAGACATCAGTAGTTCTGTGTTAGCCGATACACTCAAATGCCCGTTTGTGATGAGCCCAGCACGCCGAAAACACAAAATAAGAAAATATAATCTCAATGTCAACCAACATAGCAAAGCCCGGACAAATATTGTCCATCAACACACACGGACAAACTATAACATTACATCAACACACACGGACAGACTATTACACTACATCAACACACACGGACAGACTATAACACATCAACACACACGAACAGACTATAACACTACATCAACACACACGGACAGACTATAACACTACATCAACACACACGGACAGACTATAACACTACATCACATCAACACACACCGACAGACTATAACACTACATCAACACACACGGACAGACTTACACTACATCAACACACACGGACAGACTATAACACTACATCAACACACACGGACAGACTATAACACTACATCAACACACACGGACAGACTATAACACTACATCAACACACACGGACAGACTATAACACTATATCAACACACACGGACAGACTATAACACTAAATCACATCCACACACACGACAGACTATAACACTACATCACATCAACACACACGGACAGACTATTACACTACATCAACACACACGGACAGACTATAACACTACATCAACACACACGGACATACTATAACACTGCACCAACACACACGGACAGACTATTAAACTACATCAACACACACGGACAGACTATAACACATCAACACACACGGACATACTATAACACTACATCAACACACGAACAGACTATAACCCTACATCACATCAACACACACGGACAGACTATAACACTACATCAACACACTGACAGACTATTACACTACATCAACACACACGGACAGACTATAATATTACATCAACACACACGGACATACTATAACACTACATCAACACAAACGGACAGACTATAACACTACATCAACACACGGACAGGCTATAACACCACATCAAAACTTACAGACAGACTATCACACTACATCAACACACACGGACAGACTATAACACTACATCAACACACACGGACAGACTATAACACTACATCAACACACACGGACAGACTATAACAACACATCAACACACACGGACAAACTATAACAATACATCAACACACACGGACAGACTATAACACTACATCAACACACACGGACAGACTATTACACTACATCAACACACACGGACATACTATAACACACACGGACAGACCATAACACTACATCAACACACACGGACAGACTATAACATTACATCAACACACACGGACAGACTATAACACTATATCAACACACACGGACAGACTATAACACTACATCACATCCACACACACGACAGACTATAACACTACATCACATTAACACACACGGACAGACTATAACACTACATCAACACACACGGACAGACTATAACACTACATCAACACACACGGACATACTATAACACTGCACCAACACACACGGACAGACTATTAAACTACATCAACACACACGGACAGACTATAACACATCAACACACACGGACAGACTATAACACTACATCAACACACGGACAGACTATAACCCTACATCACATCAACACACACGGACAGACTATAACACTACATCAACACACACGGACAGACTATTACACTACATCAACACACACGGACAGACTATAACACTTCATCAACACACACGGACATACTATAACACTACATCAACACAAACGGACAGACTATAACACTACATCAACACACGGACAGGCTATAACACCACATCAAAACTTACAGACAGACTATCACACTACATCAACACACACGGACAGACTATAACACTACATCAACACACACGGACAGACTATAACACTACATCAACACACACGGACAGACTATAACAACACATCAACACACACGGACAAACTATAACAATACATCAACACACACGGACAGACTATAACACTACATCAACACACACGGACAGACTATTACACTACATCAACACACACGGACAGACTATTACACTACATCAACACACACGGACATACTATAACACACACGGACAGACTATAACACTACATCAACACACACGGACAGACGATAACAACACATCAACACACACGGACAAACTATAACAATACATCAACACACACGGACAGACTATAACACTACATCAACACACACGGACAGACTATTACACTACATCAACACACACGGACATACTATTACACTACATCAACACACACGGACATACTGTAGCACACACGGACAGACTATAACACTATATCAACACACACGGACAGACTATTACACTACATCAACACACACGGACAGACTATTACACTACATCAACACACACGGACAAACTATAACACACACGGACAGACTATAACACTACACCAACACACACGGACAGACTATAACACTACATCAACATACACGGACAGACTATTTCACTACATCAACACACACGGACATACTATAACACACACGGACAGACTAAAACACTACATCAACACACGGCCAGTCTGTAACACCACATCAAAACTTAGGGACAGACTATAACACTACATCAACACACACGGACAGACTACAACACTACATCAACACACACGGACAGACTATAACACTATATCAACACACACGGACAGGCTATAACACTATATCAACACACACGGACAGACTATAACACTACATCAACACACACGGACAGACTATAACACTACATCAACACACACGGACAGAATATAACACAACAGCAACACACACGGACAGACTATAACACACACGGACAGACTAACATTACATCAACACACACGGACAGACTATAACACTACATCAACACACACGGACAGAATATAACACAACATCAACACACACGGACAGACTATAACACTACATCAACACACACGGACAGACTATAACAACACATCAACACCCACGGACAGACTATAACACTACATCAACACAAACGGACAGACTATAACAACACATCAACACACACGGACAGACTATAACAACACATCAACACACACGGACAGACTATTACACTACATCAACACACACGGACAGACTTACACTACATCAACACACACGGACAGACTATAACACTACATCAACACACACGGACAGACTATAACACTACATCAACACACGGCCAGTCTGTAACACCACATCAAAACTTAGGGACTGACTATAACACTACATCAACACACACGGACAGACTACAACACTACATCAACACACACGGACAGACTATAACACTATATCAACACACACGGACAGGCTATAACACTATATCAACACACACGGACAGACTATAACACTACATCAACACACACGGACAGACTATAACACTACATCAACACACGGACAGACTATAACACACACGGACAGACTAACATTACATCAACACACACGGACAGACTATAACACTACATCAACACACACGGACAGAATATAACACAACATCAACACACACGGACAGACTATAACACTACATCAACACACACGGACAGACTATAACAACACATCAACACCCACGGACAGACTATAACACTACATCAACACACACGGACAGACTATAACACTACATCAACACACGGACAGACTATAACACACACGGACAGACTAACATTACATCAACACACACGGACGGACTATAACACTACATCAACACACACGGACAGAATATAACACAACATCAACACACACGGACAGACTATAACACTACATCAACACACACGGACAGACTATAACAACACATCAACACCCACGGACAGACTATAACACTACATCAACACAAACGGACAGACTATAACAACACATCAACACACACGGACAGACTATAACAACACATCAACACACACGGACAGACTATTACACTACATCAACACACACGGACAGACTATAAAACTACATCAACACACACGGACAGACTATTACACATCATCACACACGGACGGACTATAACACTACATCAACACACGGACAGACTATAACAATAAATCAACACACACGGACAGACTATAACAACACATCAACACACACGGACAGACTATAACACTACATCAACACACACGGACATACTATAACACTACATCAACACACACGGACATACTATAACACTACATCAACACACACGGACAGACTATAACACATCAACACACACGGACAGACTATAACACTACATCAACACACATGGACAGGCTATAACACTACATCAACACACACGGACAGACTATAACACTACATCACATCCACACACACGACAGACTATAACACTACATCACATTAACACACACGGACAGACTATAACACTACATCAACACACACGGACAGACTATAACACTACATCAACACACACGGACAGACTATTACACATCAACACACACGGACAGACTATTACACTACATCAATACACACGGACAGACTATTACACATCAACACACACGGGCAGACTATTACACTACATCAACACACACGGACAGACTATTACACATCAACACACACGGACAGACTATTACACTACATCAATACACACGGACAGACTATAACACTACATCAACACACACGGACAGACTATAACACTACATCAACACACACGGACAGACTATTACACTACATCAACACACACGGACAGACTATAACACTACATCAACACACACGGACAGACTATAACACACACGGACATACTATAACACACACGGACAGACTATAACACTACATCAACACACATGGACACATCAACACGTTCAAACACTCAGACGAATTACATGTATGATGACCATGAATATAAGGATTGAACTGAAATTCAAACTGAATCGAAGCTCATCCCCTACTTTTGGTTTTGCAAGTGTATCAAGCACCATGTTAATATATTAGTAGTAATTAAGGGCTTCTATTTGTTTCTGTAAATAGTAACAAGAGGCAGACGCCGCATGACGTGATTAAATGTAATGTCCGTCTTCCCATCGGTAAGTCTACTACGGCACGGGAGCAACAATCGTAACGATTTGTAAACCACGATAACCTTTTTTCAGATGTCATTGAGGAAAAAAAGATTACATGCAAGACAGAAAAAAACTCCTTTCTGGCCTTGTTACTGATGCAACTCGAACAAATGAAAACAAATCTATCTGATGAAACATACTCTGACAGACTGTCATCAACACTCTGCGACAGTATTTATATAAAGAACATCTATCAAAGAGATGGGACATTGCTGAAAGGGAACCTTTTTGGGTATGGTCTAATAATGAAAAATCCACCCTGGCAATAGAACCAACGTACAGCAGTAATATAGAGTTATCGAACTATGAAACAATCAATTTGTCAGTATAATGTCTGTTCCGTCGAAAGGATCACACTATCATGAAGATTGGTTTGGTTTGGTTTGGTTTATTTTGATAGTCCGGAACTTTTGTCGATTTAAAGTGCTATCTCACTGAAGCATACTGCCGAAGACACCCAGCAGCTCACCCCACCCGGTCACTTTATACTGACAACGGGGGAAGCAATCGTCCCACTCCAAATATGCTGAGCGCTAAGCAGGAGAAGCACTACCATTTTGAAAGACTCTGGTATCACTGTGTATGACCGACACCGGAAATAGCTCCAGCCTGAAGGGAGGAGAGGCGAACACACAAACTGGCAGCAATAAGTAATTTTGTAATAGTTCTTGGTAAGCAACATTATATTTGCAAATTGATTGTTCATATAGTAGGACAGATGTCAGTGGACATTTCATCGCACAAAGGGATTCAAATAACGTACACAGAAATAAATAAACATGTGAAACATGTACGTACTACCGGTAAATTTTGTGAGCTCCGTGGACATGAACCTGGAATTCGCAAAAACTAAGGTGCTAACATGTAAAGTATCGGTCGAGATTTGATAAATATATCATAGGTAATATGTTGAATCAATATTTGTGACGAGCCTGTATTGTAAAAAAAAAATGACAAACACATTTTGCACTTGTGTACGGCGTATAGTAGGTATGTCTTTTTCTGCTGTACGGCGTATAGTTTCACAAGTGTACGGTGTATAGATGTTAAGTTTGCCAGGTCCATGTGATGTTGATATTTTTCCAATGATAATTACACTTATGTATCCCTTTTCTTTCAGATGGATGAATCGTTAAATAGATCGGCTATCGTATTAAAAAGTACTCTTTCTATTTTTTCAAACTTTCTAGTCCCAAAGCAGTATTTATTTTGCTTCCAGTAACGACGCTTTTGTTTCGCATAGTGTGCCAATCTTTTGATCGTTGTTTTAACAGTTCTGGACAATCGATTGAACCAGATTCTCCCAAGCACACACAGTTACCTTGCGAAATGAGAGGAATAAGGTTGGTGTGACTCATGAAAGCAGATACCTCGTTGATGAAGGCGGTCTGACGACATAGCAACTCATTTATACTGAGTAGATCTTCGATAGCATTTTTTTTTATTCTGTAAACACTGGTTTTGATGCTGCTGGTAATCATGTTTCTGCTTCACACTTTTCCAACATTATCTGCCGAAATATGTCTTTCTTAACTTTTAACTGTCGTACGTCTTTAAGTCGTTCACTAAGGAGAGTAACAATTTTTCTGCAGTTAGCAGCTATGCAAGTCTTGTATTCGTCGTCACATGTTGCTATTTCTGTGTGACCAAATGACGCCAGTTTGGTTAGTGTATCCTTTACAGACTGAGGAAAGTCGGATTCATTTTGTAGTCTTTCGTGCTTTTCAGCAAATGTTGGTTTGTCTTCATATCCCCATGTATTGTACCTCGCCCTTTGAACTAGGGTTAATTTTCTTTCCGTCCACACAAAGTTTAAATGTATTGGTTTGTTCAGGGTTACAATCGGTGATAGTATCTATCATTTCATAAAGAATACCTGGAGTATTTCCCTTCACAAACTGTTTTTCATCTGTAAGTAGTTTTCTATCAGGAACGATGAAATTGACATTCGAGTTTTCTGGTAAGACCATCAAGTGCGCCTCCCTGGACGATATTTCCTGTGCATTTCGGTCCACTCATAACGCGTAAGAATCTGCCGTGAAATAACCGTAGTCCAGTGCGCCAGAACATCTTGATTTCATCAGAGTATCTCATTGTAGAAGTTGATCCTTCAAGACCGAACCAACCAACAACATCTAAAATTAGCATAAATGCAATGATATTTAAAGGAGATCTCCCTTCTGACGCCAGTCTATGAAACGATACATATTCGTCAATATTTCCTATTTTTCGCATTTCTTCCAGGGTTCCAGGAAGAAGGCCCACAAGTACATCACATTCAGATTGTTTGGTGTCCTCTGTTGGACATTCGATGCTACAATAAACATCGTCAGTAGTCATTGTGTTGTCCTCTTGTTTGCTATAGGGACTGTCTTTTTGAGTGAAATTTTGTCTAGAAATATTAACTTTTTCCACATCACCTTTCACCGAAATTGCCCTCCCTTGTTGTCGACAAATTTCTGGAATCAGTCGATAGTTAATGGTCTTTCATGTTGATTCCTCTACTCGGAAAAGCTTTATTTCAACTGTCTCGTGATTGCTTATCAGATGGGAAATTATATCTTCGAAGTCTTGACCTTTTTGAGTACAGTAAAAGCAATTGAACCATACCATATCTAAAAATAAGACAAATAGCAACTTTACTTCCAAAACAAAGTATCGCTTTACACCGTACACATCAGTTTTCTTTTTTATCTATACGCCGTACACAAAAAAGATATTCGCCGTACAATAAGTAAAGACATACATGTCATTTTACTGTCATATTAGCAATATTTGGCCATAAATTATGATATAAGATGTTAATGATTACAAGTTTTCAACTTTTTGTATCTGTATCTTCCGTTTTACACAACGTTTAGATATGGTAGACACATATGTTGACGTATTATAAGTTTCATACTTGTGTCTAATCCCATTTGTGTTTTGAGAATAAAATATGTTTATATCAAAACATGTTAAACAGCTAAAAAACATATTTGGTCGAGCGAAAACGTCGGTAATAAGCACCTTATTTTAATTAAATTAACATATATTTTCCATTCATTCATAAAGTTCATTATTGGTATCCAGAACACAAACATCTGTCCTATTATGTGATCAATCAATTTGCAAATATAATGTTGCTTACCAAGAAATATTACAAAATTACTTACTGCTGCCAGTTTGTATGTTCGCCTTTTCTCGCTTCAGGCTGGAGCTATTTCCGGTGTCGGTCATACACAGTGGGTATGTCTCGGCCAGGGGACAGAACCCAAAGCCTTCCTCACAGGGGCGAACCCTCAGCTAAAGGCCAAAAGTGAGGCATTGTCAAGGGAGACATAACGAAGAAGAAAGTTGTTCAGAAAGAAAAGATAAGATCCCAAGTTTAGTCGCCTCCTTCGATCATGCAATGGGGGCAGTAGGTACAATTCTTACGCCCTACCTGCCGGGCAGCTATCATGAAGAATTGCCGGGCATTTTAGTTCAAATCGGATTTCTCTCTAAATTATGTGGTCGGATCTTTTTATATTCAGTACAAAATATTTCTTTTATAAATAAATTGCAAAGCTTTAGCACATACTTATTCTTGTCTTATTTGTCTTATTGAACCGACACCACTGCATAATTGGAAGAGAAAGTCAACATGGCGGTATAAGTAAAACCTGTTCTTGATTTCAACCCGATTTACATATCACAGACAGGTCATACCAATATCTCAGTAAGGAAGATGATTAACGGCGCAAAAAGCGTGAAACCCATGTACACGTATTTGCCCTTGATACTTAGTAACTCATTAGCGACCGGGTTCGCATTCAACCGGACAGACAATGTCTGTTGAGCCTAATCTACCTACTTGTTCAATACTTGGTCAATTTCTTTGTGTGAATATTCGTTGCAAAGATTAACATTTCTCTTACAACAATACAATTTAAAAAATCCCTGTCCGGGTTTCTCTATCGGGAAGAATTTGCCGAAAACTGTAACCATATTGCGGACGTACGGGCGCGTTTTAATTGTGTGCCGCATTCTTTTGTCCAATAACTTGTGAGGTGCAACGCACAGTTTTTCGGCATAGCCGTATAACTTTCTTTTGGCTCCGGATATGACGCGACAGGTGGCATTACTGGTCAAGATGAAGTATGTGATTGGTCAATGTAGCGGTAAATGCAAAATACAGAATACAGTTAAAAACGAAACAAAGATCAGATTGAATGCAAGCTGAATAAGTAGATCTACATGTAAGTAAGATCTTTTTAAATGACACACTAATAAAATCATATTGCAGATTCAAATGCAGCCTTATTATTACCAAAAATGATTTAAACTGATATAATTCTGTTATTCGTGTTAAAACGCTTTAGCTCATTAATTTATTACACCATCAGTTTTACATTATAACCATCAGCATTAAAACTATGCCGTTTATCTTTTTTAAAGATATTTCTTGTTAATTTTGATACGAATTTCACTTTTATTCCGTTCATTCCGTCGCTTTAAAAAAAACAGGCGCGCTGTGGAGAAAAACACAAATTTGCATTAAATTTCGACTCCTGTAGGCAACGAAAACATTTCCACGGATGAGTCGCGAAACCTATCCAGATTTAAGCGGTATATCTGTATATGTGGAGTGACGGACGGAATCTGGGTAAAACGGATAGGTCATAAAAATGCAGCTAGAATGTTAGTTGAGTTAATGAATGATGACAACTTGCATGCACAATTGTGCGCAAACTTGGATCATGATTTTATTGAGCAAAAGTATCAAGTGTGTAAAGTTGTAGTGGCCAATATATACACATCGTGTATATGATGTTAATAACACTATAGACCCGGTTGCAGAGAAAGAGTTATTCTTAGTGTGCGATGGAGGGGGAGTAACTCCAACGAATATTAATTGTCACTGGTAAAAGGTGAAGTGCCACATTCTTGTCTAAAAATAAACCTTGCAGAACCTGTTATATTGCTCAAAAGAAAAGAAAACAAAAATCGAACTCCACACAAAAGATGGTCAAATACTAAGTCACCAAACCAGTTGCGTTTGTCTTATTTCGCCCTCACTCCAGCCGGGTAGTCATTCACAAAACTCATTGGGGCGTGGAGATTTTAGAACATTCACTGGTAATCAGTGATCGACAAATGTGAAGACTTATTTACACTGTGGGGTTGGCGAGGTTTCCAAACAGGTATGTGTACACGGGAGAATGATTATTACTACAATGACTGGTGTTAGACGGGTGTATTGAATAGGTAGAGAACACACATGTGTCTATCGTAGCGGGAGTTGTACTAGGGTGTGTCCATGTCGGAAAGTTCGGGACAGGTCTTGGGGAAACTATAGACAGGTGAGTTTTTAATTACGGGAAATCTTTATTTTGCAGTCTATATAATTTTGCTTTTTGTTTATCAGTGGTAATAATTTACTAACCGGTTTTCTATGCGCGATATTATTGACAGTGTGAGTGAATTGATCAGGGTGTCTGTGATTGTGCACGCACACATATGTAACACAATACAGGTTTCATCGATTACTCCTGGGCACTGTATGGATTCTATAAGCGGAATATTTCCCACGGTGTCCATTGTTTCAACTTTAATGTATAACTATCCATGAAATTATTGCGCATTTTGTGTGTTTATTATACAATGTAACTAGGGTAGAATACCGGTTTTCAGTCTCAGCCATAGTTAAGTAAATTAATGATGACAGATGTTTAGTAAATTAGTATTATCTTTAATGTTCGTGATCTTGTAATGTTTTTCTTAGTTAACCGAAATACATGTTGATGCATGCTGGTATTAATTATGTTGATTCAGTGGAGAAGAGCAACAAAAGTGCGCCCGGCCTTATTTATCCTAGTCTGGGCAACCACATTTACATCCCTCCCTCTTTCAACAAAATCTTCGCCCCCGATGACACACCCGAGCTCTATACCACACCAGCGGGTATTTAGTTAGGCGCCAGATATAACAGGAAAGGCAAAATACAACGACCAGACCGGGACTCGAACCCGGGACCTCCAAACTCTAGACGGACGCTCTAAACAAATACCCCGAACTACATTCGCATTATACTGTGTTTATTAATATGGACATACATCCTGCACGCTTACATCCATTATGGATGTTAATAAATGCTAATAAGTGATATTTATTAATTTCCCTGTTTGTTTACAGTTTATCGTTCGTTCGATCATGTTTATTTCACTCTTATGCCTGGCTTGTTAAGTCTTAAATATAAATATTTCTTTAATTTTACTGTCATCAGACGATTCGCTAATTGTTTGTTTCATTACAGGTGCTCTGTGTGTCCGGACCTAGTGTAACGTAACGTATCAAGGTCGGCTTGGACACGGAACCAACATGTCGCAGGCGATACAGAAATGGTGTGTGTTGTGTATACTGCTGGTGATCCTGGCTCTGGCAGTGGTGGGGTTTGGTACCCCCGGCTGGTACCGTCTCCGGGTAGCTAGTGTCACTCCCTACGAGTACACTGCTGGATTTTTCGAAGCCTGCACATCGTCCCAATGTACAGCGTACCTGACCTATACGAGTCTAAACGCCTACGATAGTAAGTATTTAAATTCTAGTATCAACATTATTTATTCCCACCTACTATAACGCCGTTTGGTGAAATTTCTTTTTGAGTTGACATTTTCATTAAAATTTAGTTTGCCTGTCACCCTTAAATTAATACTGACCTATAAATATCCCCGTTTTTTTCCAGAAACGTATACTAGCTAGACTGGTATGTGTTTCTGTACATTATCTGTATACAGTACCTCAAAATAAAACGAATACCCACCAATATGGAAATCAGACATCCACGGAACCCTGTAGAATGATGACAGTTGTGTCTGTTAGACATAACAAATTCTTTGATCTTTCGTAAATCACTGCATGTACCATGAATTATAATAGATAAGCTGTGACATTGTGTAGACCTCGTCGATTATGGAAGAGTCTTTCTAGTAATTTTTGGTAATTTCGGGGAATACCAGTATTTATTTGCGTTCGACTGGTTTAATATTCACTCTGACATTGACATGTGGAATCATGGAATTTAACTGATCTTGGTGACCTTCATCCTGGACACCCGGTATAGTGACCTTCAGTCTCGACAGTTATATATAGAAACCGGGTGGGAAACACTATTAGAAAGGCGAAAGCAGAAAAAACTTTTATTATTCTATAAAATGCACTATAATATGGCGCCATCTTATTTGAACGACCTTTTGCCCAACAGAGTTAATGAAAACACTACTTACAACTTGAGAAATAACCAAGATTATGTACCACCTAGATGTCGTCTGTCTCTATATGAAAAAATCATTTCTTCCCAGCACAGTAAAAACATGGAATTCATTAGACATCACTGTAAGATCTTCAGAAACAATAGCAAAATGTAAAAGACAAATAAAACGAAAAATACCTGTAGCAATAAGACTAGGAGTTGGTGACAGAAAACTTGATGTCATTCACACTAGACTTCGACATGGATGTAGCTCATTAAATTCAGACCTTTTTAAAGATAATTTAACTCTGAACCCTTCATGTAATTGTTCATTTCCCTTGGAAAATGCGCTACATTATGTTTTACAATGTCACCAATATAACGATCATCGTGTCATGTTTTTGAGGAAATTGTCTGTATTTAATGTCCATATAGATCTAAATCTGATACTTAATTGGATCAGATAGACTTAGTCAAATTGACAATGACAATATACGGTTGATTGTTCAAGAATGTATAAAAAATACTAACCGTTTTTATTAATCTGATGTCATTTATGTCATAATTGTAAGTCATGAACAATAGACTATACAACTCCTATATCAATTTGTGCAAAATAAATTATATATGACATATATATTATGCAAAATACTGATATATATAACATCGATAGACTATATATATCGAAACTATATTGTTGATAGTACATGTAAACCAACATTTTTATTACCATATTGTACATTTTGTTTTATGTTTACTTATTAATATTATGTCATGATCATTTACTTAATAGCCATAACACTATTGTAATTTTGGTAACTGGTATGGCACACGTCGTTGTTTCAACCAATAAATATTAATGTTGTGTTCTGTGTAAAATATCATTATATTGTATCGTAAATGCTGCCATTTGTTAATACCATTATATTCATGTTTATGGAAGAGGACAATTATAAGTTGTAAAACTTGTGTCCAATTCCTTTTGAAATGTTTTCAAATAAAATATGTTTAAACTAAAAAAAAAAAACTCGACAGCTGACCTAATGACCTTTACCTTCACCCCGACACTTAGCACTTTTGGACATTTGTAGCTCTACTTGTTATAACGGGATGGAACTGTTATGTTGACCTATTGACCTTCTCTAACTTTAGAATCTTTTTGATTGGATGTAAAAGTGGTAAGATTTTTAAAATCTTCCGTCGAAGAAACCATTTTTTCTTAAAATAATATTTGCAGATCAGCATACAAGCGTGTCATACGATACGGTATATATATATATAGATATGTAAATCAGCTGTGAAGAGAAACGGGTTTTACTTGTTATAACTTCACACGGCAACACGCATAAAGGCCTCTATTGTCAATAGCTTAAGAAATGGGTAAGGTGATCTTGACCGATTTAAAGAGATGATACTAAGGCCTAAAAAAAAAAGTTGTGTGTTTCCGGTTTCCCGACCGCCCCCAACAAATCAACGCCGACCCAAAAGTTTTTAGACATTCTTCAGAAATTTTCTCGGTTTTCCGTGACCCGATGAACGTTTAAGATTTTATTCGAGTCACCGAGCATTGTCGTCAAAACGTTTGCCTACACAACGAGATCGCCCAAGCGTTAGAAAGACCCAGAATTTGGGGTTTCCCATATGATGCAACATGGCGACCGCTAACTGTAAGGCATCAACGGTGATCGCAATAACAATAAATAAATGCTGTAATTCTTCAGAAAAAGCATTGATGGCAGTCATTCCTAACGACATGCTTATTGAGGACGTCTTCCGCCGCTACCATGAGGGAGCGGGGAAGGCAGTGAGATGCATAGCGAAAGGAAAAACGTCCTTAAAAAAGTCATAAGTTTGAACTGAGCGCAGGTCTCACAATATCTGATGTTATAGGATCGATTCGGAGTAAGATGTATTGAATTTACGTGTGATGAACAGGAAACCATTGAAATAACCGTTTTTAGTTGTTGTTTTTAGCAGAATATTCAAAACGACTATAAAGACAATAGTGGTTCAAAACTGTTTATTGGAAAACAACCATTTTCTGTTTTAATATAAAATAGCAATATCATCGACATCAACATATTTTGTACTCTGGCAAGCTACTCTCCTCAGCGGAACATTAAATCTGTGTGTAATTGCAAGTATTCAGATGGTAAAAGTCTACAGTTAACACATATTAAATAGCCCTACAACTTAAACATCTTTTACTCCAGTATTAAAAGTATAATGTAATTCAAAGCATAAAATCTGTTTAAAAATATTTAATAAAAATAAAACTTTTACCTACCTACCGACCCTAACTTTTTGAGGAGCTGAAACCAGAAACACACAACTTTTTTTAGGCCTAATACTGGCGATCTTTATAGCCAAATATAGAAAAATTCGATTGGTGTTTTACCACACACTAGCAGTTTAAATAATTCACACACACAACGACACACGTACTCTACCGGCTCCAGGGTTTGTTTCCAACAAATTGTTTAATATAACGCCAAGTCAAATACTTAAATAATATATTTAGCATGTGACGACCTCATTTTGGAGTCCGAATCCCTCAGAATTTGGATTCAGGAGGTCGGTTCGATAGTTGTGATGATGTTGATGTTGTGGTGTTTAAATATTTATCGATATATTTTATAAACTAGCATGCGCACGGACGTCATATAGTTTGTCGAACATGAAAATGCTACGTTACTTTATCTGTTTACCTCTGGTATCGACAATTCAATATTTACTGTATACACTGTACATAATATGTAAAAGCAAAGCACGTATGAGAACCAATGGTATCGCACATATTAAGTGACTGACCAAATGTGCATTTGAGCAATAAAATAAGTGACCTTTGTAATAGCAGCGAGATAAGACGAAACTTATTTTTTGCCTAGTGACCTATGATACTAGACACACATACTACATATTTCCATTGGTTGTACACGGTAGTTTCGAGACCAACCTGTCGTGCAAAATACCCTTGTGGGATTTCTAGATTTAACCAATAGCCTTATACCAATGTATATCTACTGACCATAGTTGACCCAAACCTTAATTGGTTCTATTTGTAACAAGGACTTGTGAGTCGACAGTTTACTGGTAATTACCACTGGATTATTAGAGTCCCTCTCCATTATCGTGGATACCCGTATTGAGCCAGTGTTCACGGCGACCTTGGGAGGGTTTGTTACAGTTCAGCTGACCACACACTAAACACACAGCGGCCATGTACTTTATACATGTCTGACAAATACTTTGTTAAATCGAGTTGTGTTAAAAATACTATCTGGTTGAACAGATAAAATATGCCTCTTTCCTGATAACACGTCGGCTGCGTCACCCAGTCCTCTTACGTTGGAAGAATTCAACTTATTTTGGTTGTTGTTTTTGTTGTTGGTGTTGTGTTGTTGTTGGTGTTGTGTTGTTGTTGGTGTGTGTTGTTGGTGTTGTGTTGTTGGTGGTGTGTTGTTGGTGTCGTGTTGTGTTGTTGTTGGTGTGTTGTTGGTGTTGTGCTGTTGTTGTTGGTGTTGTGTTGTTGTTGGTGTGTTGTTGTTGGGGTTGTGCTGTTGTTGTTTCTGCTACTGCTGCTGAACTTGCCTTGATGTATTCTTTCACTACATATTCCAAGGGTGTGACATATAGCACCAGGTCGTGTGGTGCGATCGCCACATGTGGCAGTGTTTTGCCACTTACTAAAACCTAACAAGTAGAAGTAGGTTAAATTGTATCATTACGTGTAATAAATTGTGCATAATTTTGAGACCCCCACTAAATTGTGTGAACTGTGATGTGTATGAGAAGTCGCGTCACGTCCGACAGCACAATTCTTTTACATGTTCACAAACTATGTACTTTAATGGTTGTATGGTTACAGAGCATTAATATGCAATAGGTTGTCGCCCAAATAATATACCTTATTTTTTTACGGAGAGATATCTAACTTAATTACAACATTAAAATGCCTGTTAGGGCGGTAGTTTGAAGAGACGAATGACATTTTCTGTTTGACAATAGTTTAGACGCGAGAGCGACGTCGTGCCACATGGTCTGTTTTGACGATGTTTTACATAGTTTTATCTGTTTGGACCTAAAGGTAGACGATTGCAATGACATGCAACATTGTTTGGACGGTATCTTACATAAAATGATATTTGTTTGGACAGAAATTTGGACGAGAGCGATGACATGAAACATTGTTTGGGCGGTATCATACATAGAATAATACATGTCTGGACATTGGTTGTGACGAGAGCAATCGGTGTTTAATTTCAACATTGTTGATCAATGGTTTATTAACATCGATGGGACACTGGATTAGCTTTTCTTCAGATAAAGATTGTAGAGTTCGCTGTCCATAGGTAATGGTACACTGCATGTCATAGGGTGTAGATAGAACGAGTATGTATCAAATTACTCTGTCTGGAAACTGCTTTCTTAAAACGAGAGTGATACTGTGGAATTGCGCAACAGAAAATACGATATTGAATGAGTTTTTGTAAATCGGTTTAGGTTATATAGTTCATTTGGAGTTATAAGTTGTGTTTCTAGAACAATACAATGTTATAGAGTTAACGGTCAAGGATAAACAGCATTGGATGTGTCCAAAAGTTTTGTGATCCAGGAACGGTGAAAGTGTGATATAATATGTGGTTTAAACAATGATGTTCGGTGTTTCGACAATAGAATTATTGGAGCATCAAAAATTTAATGAGACAAATTAAGAATAGAGGGTCAATAATTATATCTATCTGCTGTTGTTAATTGTAAGAAGGTTGTATTACACTCTTGTTAATTGTAGGAAGGTTGTGTTACACTCCTGTTAATTGTAAGAAGGTTGTATTACACTCTTGTTAATTGTAAGAAGGTTGTGTTACACTGTTGTTAATTGTAGGAAGGTTGTGTTACACTCTTGTTAATTGTATGAAGGTTGTGTTACACTCTTGTTAATTGTATGAAGGTTGTGTTACACTCTTGTTAATTGTAAGAAGGTTGTGTTACACTCCTGTTAATTGTAAGAAGGGTTGTGTTACACTCTTGTTAATTGTATGAAGGTTGTGTTACACTCTTGTTAATTGTAAGAAGGTTGTGTTACACTCTTGTTAATTGTAGGAAGGTTGTGTTACACTGTTGTTAATTGTAGGAAGGTTGTATTACACTCTTGTTAATTGTAGGAAGGTTGTGTTACACTGTTGTTAATTGTAAGAAGGTTGTGTTACACTATTGTTAATTGTAAGAAGGTCGTGTTACACTTGTTAATTGTAGGAAGGTTGTGTTACACTCCTGTTAATTGTAGGAAGGTTTTGTTACACTCTTGTTAATTGTATGAAGGTTGTGTTACACTGTTGTTAATTGTAAGAAGGTTGTGTTACACTGTTGTTAATTGTAAGAAGGTTGTGTTACACTATTGTTAATTGTAAGAAGGTTGTGTTACACTCTTGTTAATTGTAAGAAGGTTGTGTTACACTCCTGTTAATTGTATGAAGGTTGTGTTACACTCTTGTTAATTGTAAGAAGGTTGTGTTACACTCCTGTTAATTGTATGAAGGTTGTGTTACACTCCTGTTAATTGTATGAAGGTTGTGTTACACTCTTGTTAATTGTAAGAAGGTTGTGTTACACTCCTGTTAATTGTAGGAAGGTTGTGTTACACTGTTGTTAATTGTAAGAAGGTTGTGTTACACTCTTGTTAATTGTAAGAAGGTTGTGTTACACTCCTGTTAATTGTATGAAGGTTGTGTTACACTCCTGTTAATTGTATGAAGGTTGTGTTACACTCTTGTTAATTGTAAGAAGGTTGTGTTACACTCCTGTTAATTGTAGGAAGGTTGTGTTACACTGTTGTTAATTATAAGAAGGTTGTGTTACACTGTTGTTAATTGTAAGAAGGTTGTGTTACACTGTTGTTAATTGTAGGAAGGTTGTGTTACACTATTGTTAATTGTAAGAAGGTTGTGTTACACTGTTGTTAATTGTAGGAAGGTTGTGTTACACTGTTGTTAATTGTAAGAAGGTTGTGTTACACTGTTGTTAATTGTAAGAAGGTTGTGTTACACTCTTGTTAATTGTAAGAAGGTTGTGTTACACTGTTGTTAATTGTATGAAGGTTGTGTTACACTCTTGTTAATTGTAGGAAGGTTGTGTTACACTCTTGTTAATTGTAAGAAGGTTGTGTTACACTGTTGTTAATTGTATGAAGGTTGTGTTACACTCTTGTTAATTGTAAGAAGGTTGTGTTACACTCTTGTTAATTGTAGGAAGGTTGTGTTACACTGTTGTTAATTGTAGGAAGGTCGTGTTACACTCTTGTTAATTGTAAGAAGGTTGTGTTACACTCTTGTTAATTGTAAGAAGGTTGTGTTACACTCTTGTTAATTGTAAGAAGGTTGTGTTACACTGTTGTTAATTGTAAGAAGGTCGTGTTACACTCTTGTTAATTGTAAGAAGGTTGTGTTACACTCTTGTTAATTGTAAGAAGGTTGTGTTACACTCTTGTTAATTGTAAGAAGGTTGTGTTACACTCTTGTTAATTGTAAGAAGGTTGTGTTACACTCTTGTTAATTGTATGAAGGTTGTGTTACACTCTTGTTAATTGTAGGAAGGTCGTGTTACACTCTTGTTAATTGTATGAAGGTTGTGTTACACTCTTGTTAATTGTAAGAAGGTCGTGTTACACTGTTGTTAATTGTAAGAAGGTTGTGTTACACTCCTGTTAATTGTAGGAAGGTTGTGTTACACTATTGTTAATTGTAGGAAGGTTTTGTTACACTCTTGTTAATTGTAGGAAGGTTTTGTTACACTGTTGTTAATTGTAAGAAGGTTGTGTTACACTCTTGTTAATTGTAAGAAGGCTGTGTTACACTCCTGTTAATTGTAAGAAGGGTTGTGTTACACTGTTGTTAATTGTAGGAAGGTTTTGTTACACTCTTGTTAATTGTAAGAAGGTTGTGTTACACTCTTGTTAATTGTAGGAAGGTTGTGTTACACTGTTGTTAATTGTAGGAAGGTTGTGTTACACTCTTGTTAATTGTAGGAAGGTTGTGTTACACTGTTGTTAATTGTAAGAAGGTTGTGTTACACTCTTGTTAATTGTAAGAAGGTTGTGTTACACTCTTGTTAATTGTAGGAAGGTTGTGTTACACTCTTGTTAATTGTAAGAAGGCTGTGTTACACTCCTGTTAATTGTAAGAAGGGTTGTGTTACACTGTTGTTAATTGTAGGAAGGTTGTGTTACACTCTTGTTAATTGTAGGAAGGTTGTGTTACACTGTTGTTAATTGTAAGAAGGTTGTGTTACACTGTTGTTAATTGTAAGAAGGTTGTGTTACACTCTTGTTAATTGTAAGAAGGTTGTGTTACACTGTTGTTAATTGTAAGAAGGTTGTGTTACACTCCTGTTAATTGTAAGAAGGTTGTGTTACACTCTTGTTAATTGTAGGAAGGTTGTGTTACACTCTTGTTAATTGTAGGAAGGTTGTGTTACACTCTTGTTAATTGTAAGAAGGTTGTGTTACACTCCTGTTAATTGTAAGAAGGTTGTGTTACACTCCTGTTAATTGTAAGAAGGTTGTGTTACACTCTTGTTAATTGTAAGAAGGTTGTGTTACACTCCTGTTAATTGTAAGAAGGTTGTGTTACACTCCTGTTAATTGTAAGAAGGTTGTGTTACACTGTTGTTAATTGTAGGAAGGTTGTGTTACACTGTTGTTAATTGTAAGAAGGTTGTGTTACACTCTTGTTAATTGTAGGAAGGTTGTGTTACACTATTGTTAATTGTAAGAAGGTTGTGTTACACTCCTGTTAATTATAAGAAGGTTGTGTTACACTCTTGTTAATTGTAGGAAGGTTGTGTTACACTCCTGTTAATTGTAAGAAGGTTGTGTTACACTATTGTTAATTGTAAGAAGGGTTGTGTTACACTGTTGTTTATTGCTTGGAATGTTGTGTCTTACTCTTGTTGATTTTAAGAAGGGTTATGACACTCAAATCTCACCTGAACGTTGCCGTCAAGCAATACATCCTAATGTCTGGTACATTTTATATAATATAACAATGTTGATGCAGAACTGTTAGCTTCAAAAGAAATTTTCTGTTATTAGGTATTATTTCATTTAATGACCTCCAATGTATCATGCATTCATCGGTATACGTTCGTTTTTAGTGGAAATGTTCCCTGAGCCCTATTAGACGAAGTAGAAAGTTACTAAATGTTTTGAAAGGAATATGCATTAACAAGATTGGTCATCCGACTAGAAACGTAACTTTAAATTATCAAGAATAATTCAGTATTGTTTGTGTCAGAATCTATAATTTGTATCGTTACTTAAACAATAAAGTTGCAGTAGTTCCCAGTATTTTCTTTGGAACAATCCCTTCCAATAGTACATTACGTAGGTTTCCTTATCATTCTAAAACACGTTTCTCTTTTTCATCCATTGATGTATTGTCTCGCCGAGACTATCGTGGTACTGTCGAAAATATTTCACTTTAAGGTTTGCCTCAAAAAGTGTTATGTTTAACTTTCACCAAACTTAGTGTACAGTAAGAATATCGTCCAGAATTCATGGTTTGGTTTTGTAATGTTTAGCGTCCTATCAATAGGTATAGTCATTTAAAGACGGCCACCTCTGTTTGTACGATACAAAGACGGCCACCTCTGTGTGTACGATTCATGCGTGTAATGTATTTGTGTGTGTTTTGGGAGGCTGAGGTATATTCTTGTTTGTCTCATAGCGCGAAACTGACGTCAACTTTATAGTGCTATCCCACTGAAGTATACTGCCGTATATACTTCACCCGGTCACATTATACTGCCATATATCTCAACCGGTCACATTATACTGCCGTATATACCTCACCCGGTCACATTATACTGCCGTATATATCTCACCCGGTCACATTATACTGCCGTATATACCTCACCCGGTCACATTATACTGCCGTATATATCTCACCCGGTCACATTATACTGCCGTATATACCTCACCCGGTCACATTATACTGCCGTATATATCTCACCCGGTCACATTATACTGCCGTATATACCTCACCCGGTCACATTATACTGCCGTATATACCTCACCCGGTCACATTATACTGCCGTATATACTTACCGGTCACATTATACTGCCGTATATACCTCACCCGGTCACATTATACTGCCATATATCTCAACCGGTCACATTATACTGCCGTATATACCTCACCCGGTCAAACTATACTGCCATATATCTCAACCGGTCACATTATACTGCCGTATATACCTCACCCGGTCACATTATACTGCCGTATATCTCACCCGGTCACATTATACTGCCGTATATACCTCACCCGGTCACATTATACTGCCGTATTTATCCAATGACGCCTCGGTTTTTCTTTGATCTTTTGTTGGCGATATATTGCATACTATGTGATATTTCAAATATCACATATGTGATATCTGAAATATCACATGGCATTTCTGATTGGTCCATGCCTCAGTCTTGAGGCGGGGCCAATTTCAAATGTGGGCGTGACAAATGAACAAAGACAGGAAATACATTTTGAACAAAATTTAATGAAATACGAGTGCCGTTTAGAAATGTTCTTTGTTGTCTTCTTTCTTCACCTTGTATGAACGTACAGCCGTGCTGCGATGTTCCGTCCTGTCCATATTGAGTTGTTCATCATAACCTGACGAAACAGAATATAAAACCCTGTTCAGTATATATTTTAACAGATCAGTAAAAAAAAACCGCATTCATGATTACATATACAATTTCAGTCATTTAAAAAAAATGGTTATGCAGATTACGCCAAATGTAATCATACATTTTCGTTGCACAAAAATCTTATCATAAACAAAATAGTGATGAAAATGATAACAGGACGAGTGGATAAAAATGCCGATTAACCGATTCATCGATGTATTTAAACAATTTCATGGACTTTGTAAGATTCGTGACATCGTGAACGTCGAAATTTACGAAAAATATTTCATTTCATAATTTGTTCAAACAATATGATTTTAGACTTACCTGCTTTGGTAAAGGGAAGTAGCGCAGGTCCTCTTTCCGGAGCAGTTACCGTTTGTGTAATTTCCCTCGAATCCTGCAGTCTTTCACATGTTTTTCACATTACCATTCAGTTTATTTACAACAATTGGTTGCGTTAATTCCTTGGTATCAAATAATCCAATGTCAGTAGCTACCGTGTCACTATCTTCCAGTTCCTACTCATACTTGGTCGAGGTCGGTAAACACATCGACATCAATGATCAGTACCTGATCCGCCATGGTTGACAGTCTCACTAGAAATGAATAGGCTACTGTGACAGAATGAAACGTGTCAGAAATTGGCGGGAAACATATCACAGTGACATGTTTTTATCAATTTTATAGCTCCACCCCTAGGCACGTGGGTGACAAAACCTCGGCTGTCATTGGATAAAACAGATACAAAATGGGTACTCGTGACGTATCGAATATATCACACTCGTGCTACGCACTCGTGTGATATATCCGATACATCACTCGTACCCATTATGTATCTATTACATACCTCACCCGGTCACATTATACTGCCGTATATACAATGTACCTCACCCGGTCACATAATACTTAGGGGATAGTATGTTGTTTTGAGTGGCTATACTGGCGATTAGAACATGAAATTTGGTTTGAACTCGAGACCGATAGGTAATTCTAACACGTTTACTATCGCATATATTTAGATACATTGTTTTACATCGCTACAAGTACGCTGTTAAGTACTCTGTGACCTCCGCTAGTTACGTGTCATACTGTGGCGGATTGACCAATCAGAGAGAAGCTTTCAAAGTCGGTCAATTGGCCACGCCCATACTGGCGAGAGTTCGATCTGTATGTTGACGAAGCGGTGTATTTGGATTGTTGTGAAAGTCCTGTTACAGAAGATTTAACGACATATTTGGATTTATGCAGTATGCATAACGACATGGGCGTTTTGACAAAGTCAGAGTTGATGTGTTTCTATAGGCTCAATCGTTATGTGAAAGTTATGTGCACTTGTTCCATTTCATTTCGGATTTTACTTGACCTTAGATGCTTACACACGGACGAAATGAACGTTTCAATCGATAAATGACGGTAAGAATGAAGTTAACGATTTTTGTTAAATTTATTAAGTTAATTCATTCTATTCGATTTCTTCACTTTCGATTCCAATATCACGGGTCATCAATCATAAATGGTGCAGAGTGTTGAATTTCGCTACGAGTCGAACTTGACGCCATATTGTTTTGATTAGAAACGGGGCGTGGCTTAACACGATATGTCATGGTTCTATCGCAGATTAGAAGTCGGTCCGCAACCAATCAAAACACGCGTTGCAAACGAATCGTGTTAGAATGCCGTATATACCTCACCATGTCACATTATACTGCCGTATATACCTCACCAGGTCACATTATATTGCCGTATATACCTCACCCGGTCACATTATACTGCCGTATATACCTCACCATGTCACATTATACTGCCGTATATACCTCACCCGGTCACATTATATTGCCGTATATACCTCACCCGGTCACATTATACTGCCGTATATACCTTACCCGGTCACATTATACTGCCATATATCTCAACCGGTCACATTATACTGTCGTATATACCTCACCCGGTCACATTATACTGACAACTGGCGAATCAGTCGTCCCACTCTACCCGGTCACATTATACTGACAACGGGCGAATCAGTCGTCCCACTCCACCCTGTCACATTATACTGAAAACTGGCGAATCAGTCGCCCCACTCCACCCGGTAACATTATACTGAAAACTGGCGAATCAGTCGTCCCATTCCACCCGGTCACATTATACTGAAAACTGGCGAATCAGTCGTCCCATTCCACCCGGTCACATTATACTGAAAACTGGCGAATCAGTCGTCCCATTCCACCCGGTCACATTATACTGATAGCTGGCGAATCAGTCGTCCCATTCCACCCGGTCACATTATACTGAAAACTGGCGAATCAGTCGTCCCATTCCACCCGGTCACATTATACTGATAGCTGGCGAATCAGTCGTCCCACTCCACCCGGTCACATTATACTGAAAACTGGCGAATCAGTCGTCCCATTCCACCCGGTCACATTATACTGATAGCTGGCGAATCAGTCGTCCCACTCCACCCGGTCACATTATATTGAAAACTGGCGAATCAGTCGTCCCACTCCACCCGGTCACATTATATTGAAAACTGGCGAATCAGTCGTCCCATTCCACCCGGTCACATTATACTGAAAACTGGCGAATCAGTCGTCCCACTCCACCCGGTCACATTATACTGAAAACTGGCGAATCAGTCGTCCCACTCCACCCGGTCACATTATACTGACAACTGGCGAATCAGTCGTCCCATTCCACCCGGTCACATTATACTGACAGCTGGCGAATCAGTCGTCCCATTCCACCCGGTCACATTATACTGACAACTGGCGAATCAGTCGTCCCACTCCACCCGGTCACATTATACTGACAACTGGCGAATCAGTCGTCCCACTCCACCCGGTCACATTATACTGACAACTGGCGAATCAGTCGTCCCATTCCACCCGGTCACATTATACTGACAACTGGCGAATCAGTCGTCCCACTCCACCCGGTCACATTATACTGACAGCTGGCGAATCAGTCGTCCCACTCCACCCGGTCACATTATACTGACAACTGGCGAATCAGTCGTCCCACTCCACCCGGTCACATTATACTGACAACTGGCGAATCAGTCGTCCCACTCCACCCGGTAACATTATACTGACAGCTGGCGAATCAGTCGTCCCACTCCACCCGGTCACATTATACTGACAACTGGCGAATCAGTCGTCCCACTCCACCCGGTCACATTATACTGACAACTGGCGAATCAGTCGTCCCGGTCCTAAAAGGCTAAACATTGAGTGTAGCGGCTAGTCGGCTACTATAATTATAGACCCCTGTATATCTCAGCACGTGGACAGACCCCGAACTCTCCATTACAAGGACGAACGCGCATTCAAATGTCAAAAAAGAGACGGTATCTAGGGAGACATAAGGAAGAAAATAGTCGTTTAGAAGGAAGAGAAGCGATAATATCCCAAATTCAGTCGCCTCTTACGATCATGCAGTTTGGGCAAAAGGAACAATTCTCTCGCCCTACCTGCAGGTACTCAAGTGGAGTTTTTGGTTTGTTTTTGGGAAAGTATACTGTGCCGTACATACCAGTCCCTGATAATGTCTTGTGTACACCTGTTTATATTCCAGACTCTGTATTCTTATAATGATTTGTGTACACCTGTATATACCAGTCTCTATTATTCTGCTATCTTTTTCAGGCAATTTTATTGGATGTATGATATTTAATATCCTGGGCATTGTGTTCCTTTTGGCCGCCATAGTGACATGTGTATTCACCCTCTGGGATCCAACAGACGTCTGCGGCTGCGTGGCTTGCTTTACAGACAAGCGAAAGTTCCTCCATGTCACATGGTTAACTCTGATGGCAGGTAAGAGTCTGTCTTGTAATACAGCCCCGTTATCGTAAAGCTTATCGACTAACCCGTCCCATCATTGTAAAGTTTATCGGCAAACCTGTCCCATCATTGTAAAGTTTATCGACTAACTTGTCCCATCATTGTAAAGTTTATCGACTATCCTCTCCCACCATTGTAAAGTTTATCGACTAACCTGTCCCACCATTGTAAAGTTTATCGACTATCCTCTCCCACCATTGTAAAGTTTATCGACTAACCTGTCCCACCATTGTAAAGTTTATCGACTAACCTGTCCCATCATTGTAAAGTTTATCGACTAACCTGTCCCACCAATGTAAAGTTTATCGACTATCCTCTCCCACCATTGTAAAGTTTATCGACTAACCTGTCCCACCATTGTAAAGTTTATCGACTATCCTCTCCCACCATTGTAAAGTTTATCGACTAACCTGTCCCATCATTGTAAAATTTATCGACTTACCTGTCCCATCATAGCCTATCATACGAACACAAAAAAACCACTTAAAAACATAAGCTAAAAGTAACACAGTTTTATTGTTTAAGGAACAAACAAGTATAATACAGTTGATTTCGCCCAGGTTTCATCAAAGTTCCTTAAACTTAAGAAAATCCCTTATCTTAAAACTTTCCGCGTGAGAGCATTATTTTGATTTAAGGAAAAGTTTTTCTTTAGACACTTTCCTTTAATCCAATAATGCTTTCATATGAAAAAAAAAGAAGAAGAAAACATTAAGGGATTTCCCCTAGTTAAAAAATACTAATGAAACCGGGACTAGAAATAGAAATGTGTGGCCGTTATGTAATTAAAGGGTTTATCTTTCAGGCCTGTTTTTGCTGATATGCGTGATCTGGTTTGGCGTGGCTGTTATACAGAATATGAAAGGATTGGGACAGATTGCAGTGGGCGGTGCCATCGTAGCCGAATACTCCCTCGCACTGGTAGCCATTGCCTGTGTGCTAGCAATATTTTTTGCACTAATTATGTCCATTTTGCTGGTAAGGAATTTCTTCATCGGTACCAGAGATAGCGTGGTGAAAAGACGTGTAGAGGAAATCGAGTACATCGACGACCGGATGACCATCCAATCCGAGTTTTCCAAGCGAGAGCCTCTTGCACTGCCCGAACCCATCTATACCGTTGCCAGACCGGAACCGATGAGGATGATTCAAGCGCCACCACAAGTTGTAGAAGTGCCGGTGCCACAACCGGTGATGGTTCCACAGCCGGTAATGATGCCACCACAAGTAAGGTACGTCGAGGTTCCGAAGCCTGTCATACAGCGCCAGGTGATCAAGGAGTATGTCGACCGGCCTGTACCCGTACCAGTCCCACAACCCCAGCCAATCGTCGTACAGCAACAGGCTCCCATGATGGTGGCTAGACGGCCCATCCCCATCCGTCTTCCTTCTCTTCCACCTCCCCCAGTGGTTGTCTCAGACCCGGTCTACGTCCGCTCACCTCGCCCGTACATCGTCACAGAACCGAGAACTTCCAGGAGGAGCAAGCGTGTGGTTGGTGGAGCATACATGGCGGGCCAACCCATGGGGGGTACATTCATGACCCCTGGACCAGCAATGGCCATGCCTTTCGGGTACAACTCCGAGCCATTCGGTGAAATGGGAGACCCGATGTACGACAGCCCGGACACGCGTCCCTATGTACCGTAATATACCCAGTATATATGTTTAGTATACTTGTACACTGAGGAATACTAAGGTAAAAAGTGTGCATATTTAGTTTGTCTTGTAAACCAAATAACGCAAAATAAATCAAAATACCTTAAATAAATACCTTAGAACGTTAAATAAAAATCTTAGATTGAAAATGTAGATTCTGAAATAGAGCTAATATTATTGAAATTGTAGATTCTGAAATAGAGGTAATATTGAAAAATGGATGTTTAAATACTTAAATATGTACACATGTATCGTGAAAAATGGAATGGTTGTTTAAATGCATATGTCTACATGTATCGTAATAAGAAAGAAAACGTGCGTAAGACAATGAAGGGCTCAAGTGCTTATATATTTACGTCAGTCCCTTGTTTAGTAGCTAGAACACGTGATCTGGCATTTACCTTTATAATAAAGTTATCTTGGTGATTTTGTCAACAATTGTTAGGATGACACTAATTTAGATACAAATTTATAGTTAGATGTATCTTGTATATTTCATTTACAATTTGATATTATATGATGGCGAGGAATCAAATACTGTATTCTTAGTTTATACGGGGCGCCTCCGTTAGAGATACATTTACTGTATAGGTTCATGCGGGGCGCCTCAAAAAGATACAGTTACCGTATTCATACAGGGCGCCTCCGATAGATACAGTTACTGTATTCTTAGTTCAAACTGGGCGCCTCCGATAGATACAGTTACTGTATTCTAAGTTCATACTGGGCGCCTCCGATAGATACAGTTACTGTATTCTAAATTCACGCGGGGCGCTTCCGATAGATACAGTTATTCTTGGTTCACATGAGGCGCCCGTTAGAAATACTGTATTCACGGACGGTTGCTTTTGTTATTGTTGAAATATCTTATGTTTACCTTGCAATGTATGCATAATCGTGAAAAGCATAATATTTTTTGTGTTTATTTTTTTCTCGTGTATTCAAACTATAGAAACCTCATTTACATCATTTATCTATTTTTATACATGTTACTTGTATATATATAGTAAACTACGATGCTATTATTAGTAAAACTAAAAAAACGAGACACTGTATCAGACTTGTATTTTGCTGTTTTCTTTCTTTTCTCGCACGCATTTAATTATCAAATTCAACACTTGGAGACAGGAGGAGGGGACATGAGGATACAGAGGGAGGGGGCATGATGAGACAGGAGAAGGGGGCATGATGAGACAGGAGAAGGGGGCATGATGAGACAGGAGGAGGGGGCATGATGAGACAGAAGGAGGGGTACATGAGACAGGAGGAGGGGGCATGATGAGACAGGAGGAGGGGGCGTGATGAGACAGAAAGAGGGGCGTGATGAGACAGGAGGAGGGGGCATGATGAGACAGAAGGAGGGGCATGATGATGCAGAAGGTGGGGGCGTGATGAGACAGAAGGAGGGGGCGTGATGAGACAGGAGGAGGGGGCGTGATGAGACAGAAGGAGGGGGCGTTATGAGACAGGAGGAGGGGGCATGATGAGACAGAAGGAGGGGGCATGATGTGACAGAATGAGGGGGCATGATGAGACAGAAGGAGGGGGGCATGATGATGCAGAAGAAGGGGGCATGATGAGACAGAAGGAGGGGGCATGATGAGACAGAAGGAGGGGGCATGATGAGACAGAAGGAGGGGGCGTGATGAGACAGAAGGAGGGGGCGTGATGAGACAGGAGGAGGGGGCGTGATGAGACAGGAGGAGGGGGCATGATGAGACAGAAGGAGGGGCATGATGATGCAGAAGGAGGGGGCGTTATGAGACAGGAGGAGGGGGCGTGATGAGACAGAAGGAGGGGGCGTTATGAGACAGGAGGAGGGGGCATGATGAGACAGGAGGAGGGGGCGTGATGAGACAGAAGGAGGGGGCGTGATGAGACAGAAGGAGGGGGCGTTATGAGACAGAAGGAGGGGGCATTATGTTTGAAACGTTTAATCATGAATAAAGTTGACATTAATGTGTTAAGTTTCGAGTTGTACGGGGAACAAGGTTTAAGTAATGGCTAAAAGTACAGTGTATAGGAGGGTCTCTGCTAGATAGGTGATAGGAGTGTGTAGATTCGTCCCTGAGATTGGAGTAAGGGAGGCGATCCAGGCAACTCTCAAATTAAAATGTAGTTACGATTGAAATAAGGGAGGCAATCCAGGCAAAAACTCAAAATAGATTCAATGTCAAAATAAATGATGCAGTAAAAAGATAGTGTGACCAAATACGTTTGGCTTGTCATCTACTTGTACAATATCTTCCGAAGGAAAAATTATATTAGCGGCTTACTGTGTGATAATTATACGAAAAAAATTCATGTTGAGAAGAAAATTAAATATAAAGAAAAACATTCAATGACTATGTTATGTATATCTATATGGTTGGATAGGCGACATTGAATTTGATTTGATATTCTCTTTTCTCGTGTTTCGCACTCGTGAAAAATATCACAGTTTTACCCCACTAGATCACATACATTATATATCCTCTTTTGTTTTTGGTCACTCTACAGCATTTTGTTTCAAAATAACTGATATTATAAACCTCTATACAGAAATTGCACCAGTTGAAGTTATCGATGCACCTACTACCATCACAAACACGTATCGCAGTATTACAGAAAAAAACTGCAGCTAAATAACAACCAGAAAAATGATAATTGGTCGCATTTTGTTCGTTTTAAAATTTATTTCCAAAAACAAAATTTTGAAGCTTACTTATTACATGGAATAAGTTTGTGTTGTGTCCGTTAGTAAAATTCTAAAAAGAGTAATTCCCCATTTTCATTAACATTCTGACGCTCGTCCTAATGTTGGTTGTGGATTTTTCTTTTGCGATATTCAAATTAACGAGATTCTTTGGTTAGAGGAAGTATTTTAGTGGAGAAAATGTAAAAAGTGTCTTACAGCAGTGTTTTGTAAGAGAATCTAATACAATGAACCAGTAACTGGATAAGGTTTGATTTAGTCAATACCGGCAACAACGCCCTTTTTGACGGGCTTCGTTGAATGTTTTTATACCTGGCCCAGCTACATACAAATCCCGCAGTTAAAGAAGATTCCTTAAATAAATCAATAGGATACCAATACATAGTGACATTAGCTTTCCCTCTTCTTCGAAGGAACGATCTAAAAATGAAATTATTCTCGAAATGTTGTGTTGATAACTAAATGATGATAAACATTAGATTCGCTGACGACGGGCCCGCGGTAGGCTGTAAATGAGTTCACCTATAGGGGTTTACCTGTCCTGTGACCAGTAAGAAACTGAGTATAATTACTTTACATTAGTCTTACAAATCCGTCGCATTTCTTTGTTCTCTAAAACGTAGGGGAAACACTTCCGCGGCTGTTATATTTGTATAGGTCTATGCAGATAATTAAAGCTTCATTTTCTATTTCATATGGACTAAAATTTAATACACAAATTAAATTGTGATTCTAATATATATATATGCATGTATATCCTTGATACGACCCATTCCGTATTTTGTCGTTTCTCCAATATTGAGAAACCACACAGTTGTGCGATATAATCGTACGGGTTGGCCGTCTGATATAACAGAGCACATGGTCGAAACAGTTGGCCGTCTGCTATAACATTTATTCTACAATCTTTTTTATTCCTTTGTTTTAGATGGCCATATTAGAAAACAGGAATTGCATTTTGCTGAGGTGTACACGAGACTATAAGAACCTGGTCAAGAGTTTGGTCATCGGAGACGTAGAGCGAGATGTAGTCTTGTCTACACAGAACACAAAAGGCAATAACTCTTTTGTAATATGGCTAACTAAAACAAAAGAAAAAAAGAAAAAACCCAGACTCCTGTCCAAATCATGTTGATTTAGCTTTTCAAAGTCTGCATGCAGACTGACATTTGGCACTTAAATATTGGATATATGGATATCCATAATTCATTTTTAATGTTCATAAATCTCTTGCTAATATCCATTAATGAATTATGGATATCTATGATTCAAGACGAATTATGGATATCCGTAAATAGTGATTTTTTCCACTTTGGCTTGCCATACGGAATAGTTTTGTTGCACCTGAAATATTTTTCCGGGTGTCCAACAAGTCTTTTTTCTTTAAAACATCTTGTAGTTCCTCTTCGTCTATTGTAGCGAAACGTTGTTGGGGTATCTGGTCTGCCATATTTTAAACAAAGTGATGCCGAATTTTTGTTTCCAGCATTCTGATTGGCTGTTGTCCAAAGTAACACGTTGCGTCGCGTGATTGGAGACAAAGATTGACGACCTGTTCATGGTAAAAATAGCACGAACAGGTTCGCAATGCCTGGGTGAATTTCCCAGCTGAGTTATATTTAGCACGAACACGTCTACTTACTGATATGTCCTTGTGAGGAAAACAGGAAATCGGCCAATGAAAACTAAGCAAACACTCCAGCCATATTACAAAGTACATGGAGTTGTCCGTCTGATATAACATAGTACATTTTCTGTACATGGTCGAAAGAGTTGGTCGTCCGATATTTTAATTCCAATCCTTTGTTAATCTTGAGAGTATACATCTCATCGATATGGTACAAGTCAGCTCGGATAGTGTAATCCATCGGCATTATACAATAGAGGCTAAGGGAAATATCTCTTTCGAAGGTTGATGAATCCTTGCATTCAACTGAAAAAAGGTTGATAACTGTTTTATTAAATGACATTTTACTTGTTTTAAAGCAAAAGTTTACATGACACCTTTTGTAAGAATCATAGAGTGGGGGTACGTAATTTCGTACACTTTCGGTATGTATCTAAATACATTTCCATTAAATTAAGTTCAAATCGAGAAAGAATACCTGACATTGTTAGATGTACAAATGCTTCGGAACATACAAGTGAGTAACCTGATGTGCGCACACGTATCACTGCGCGTGGGAGCTGTTGTTAACTTGTGTTTATTGCTGGGTTTGAATACGATCGGGAACGTAATTTCGCACACCCATCTAACTTCTTTAATTTTGTTGGTAAAAATAGTTTTCATCCATTTTGTAGACAAACAACATCCTAAACTAAGATACAGCCGAATGCCATGATTGAATTAATCTTTGAAATCAAAATAATGTAAAATTAGAAAGTGTCATTTTACCGCCATTTTTGCTTTGAATAATGACCGCTCCCTTCGGAGGTAATGTAAACAAGGCGGTGAAAATGACGGGATGTCTGCAGGTCAATGCTGTTATTAGTTATACTTTAGTAGGTTTGTATTCAGTTTTGATTATGATCTGATCAAATGATATTTTCCTTAAATTTTTGTATATTCACATCCGAATCAACAACTGGGATTATTATAAATAAGATATTTAATCACCCGAAGTTATCCATTTTATCGGAGGAGAGTCGTTAAAGTTAAATTTTGTTTTCAAAACGAACTTAATCTGTAAAGAAGTATTTAAAACGGCAAAAGTTCCACAAAAGTTTGGCATTAGTCAACATATAAACAAAAAAAACACAGTCCTCGACCACTTGGGAGAAAAAAAAACAAAAAATCGTCAGGTGTGCGAATGTACGTACTGTGCGAAATAATGTACCCTTGTTCTATGGTTATATTTACTCTTACCTTGCCTTTGAAAGTTTTGCATAGAAATGCAATTCGTGATCACATGCCATATGATTGTGGAAGTTATCTACTTCTATCTGGAGTCTCAAACTTTCCAGGTTTGCAATCCAATGTAGGAAGCTGTCTTATATTTATCCGTTTTTTTACGTCTGCCATGACTGAAGCGACCGAGTCGTCTGTCATACATGTGTGTGTATTTACTGATATACAAAATATGAAATAGTACATTAGTGAAAGAGTTGGCCGTCTGATATAGGTCTATAGTCAATGAGCGACCAACAATGACGTTACATCATACAAATTATAATGAACAAAAATTTCAATATTTAAGAATACCATCCACAAGTTTTACAATAAAGATCACAAGGTTTCAAATAAAATCATATTTCATCATCACTAAAACAAAATGACTATATCTTAGATATATAAATAAAGTTTTCACGGGATGTATAATGTTTGTCACCCCATAAGTCATTCGTGTACATCACAAAAAGCACACAAATGATAATTATTTTTTTTATCTAAATGATGTTTGGTAAATAACACTAGTGTTTGTGTAGGGGTTGACTTCTCAGAATTATAATGTGTACGATATATTAGCTGCGTTTTCTAAATTTTTCGTGAAAACACAACAAAATATTTCCTTTACTGTAATGTAAAGCCACGATATAAACTAGGTAGATTTCAGTCTATGAGAGTTTAAAATGAAATCTAACTCAGATGAATACGTTTCAAGAACAACAAAGAATGCTGATATATTAACGAAACCATAATTCTATCTCAAAATCGATCAAACGAGGGCATGAGAAACTTCAGTAGAGTACTACGAGAGTACGACCACGTGTTTCCGGAGAGTAAGCGTCTTCTTCACTGACGACACCCGCCTTACAAATCTAGGTCAAATCCAGGTTAAGTAACATGATCACAATTAGAGCAATAGGGTAGTAACAACCATGTCAGACAACCATCAGGCATATCAGACAACCACCAGGCATATCAGACAACCTTCAGGCATATTAGATTAAAATATTTCTGGGGAAAAAACAAACAAAAAAACATTGCATTTCATTCCTGATGTACTTAATAATATTTTCAAATCTATCTTGCTGTTAAACACTGTAGTGGGCACTATATAGCTTAAATAATAACAAAGCTGATCCTCGAAGATTTATTGGTTTTACATACAATGGAATCACCGTCTATGTAATTGTCTATATAATTGCAGACATGCGAGTACCATTGTCTATGACGTTAACACCAGCTGTGTGTAATGAGCGAGGGCCAATTGATTGGTACAAACACACGAATAAAAGAGCGTCTCACTTCTTATATTAGACATGACGGCTGTCAAACTCATGAATTAGCAGTGTGTTTTCCATACAGCAGATTTGATACACCATATCGACAATATTCCGAGTGTCTGGTGGGTTTCTATGCGTTAATTATGACGGAAGAATTCCTAGGTATTGAATATCCCGATAAACGCGAACCTTTGTAATTGCCTGTCGGTGAATGAATAACATGACATGATATACAATATGTGTTATTACGGGGGATGGACGATCATGCCAAATTTATGTTTGGATGATCAGGGTACCATTGTCCCCGCCATATGCTGTCAGAACACACACACCCGTCCTTTAAACTTTATGTTGATCATAGATACTGTCGTTATTGCTGTAGTACATTGCCTTTCCACGTATGTTGTTGTAGGCTCTAGTAATGGTCTGTCCGGTCGGGAATAAGATCATTGTTGCAATTAGTTTTGATTTTATTCTACAACTAGCGGGCCTGTGTCTCCCTAACTGGGTGACGTCACAGTCCGGAGGGGAGTATGGGGGACTGTTCGCCTACTGCGTCGGACCTAGCTGCGATTCTCTACCTCTGATATTTCACATGGAAAACGGTACGTACCCCGGGGTTGATATATAGGGGGGATAAGATGGAGTTATCGAATACAAAGTAATGTTTTATTGGTAGAATACACCACAACATTGTAGGAACTGTAGATCCTCCAGGTATCTGTGCGAAAAGTGGTGTTGTTGACACAACATATCATTTAACTTTTGTCTTTAACCCTTCTCCGGACAGTTTATTAAGAAAGGTCTCTTCATGCGTCCATTACTACGTTCGTGTTCCCTTTTAATCACATTTGTATATATGATGACTATAGAACAACATGACATAGTCTGAAGTAGATAAAACGTACTTGTAGCCTGTGTACGCGTTTCAAGTATTTTTACTGAAGTCAATATTGTTTGGTTCGTATGCTTGATACATGTACATAGGTGCGTTAATATATAGAGGATCTGTCATGAGTTTCCCTTCATATTAGATTTATGATACGAGTTTTGAATTTTTTATTTTTGCGAGCCTCTGGCGAGCAAAAATAAAAAATTCTAAACGAGTATCATAAATCTAATATGAAGGGAAACGAATGACAGATTCTTTTTATCATATGACGTTTTCTTTCATCGTTCCCCATCAAAAACTGATTTTTTCTTTTGCCTTGAATCGTCACATCTCAACCAAATCACCCGAACCTTCGAAGTAGGTCAATTATACTGACGAGAGAAGAAATAGTTCTAACACAACTGACTCTTGAAAAGGATTCATTTTATTAAATACACGTCTCAAAACAAAATTTCAGCATTTTTTCATTTAATCTATAATAGATAAATTATCCTTGGTGTTTGAAACAATGAGGAAAATATTTTAGTTTGAAAGTTCATGAGCGACTGTTTTTGATGTGACGAAGCCGTGACGTCACTTGGCGCGATAATGGAGGCTTCGTTGTACAAATGTCTATTCGCTGTCGCTGTCGTACAGAACCATTGTACGGCGCCTTTTCACTGCTTTGTGTTTATCCTCGTCCTCGTGGGAGTTTTTGGAGATGTGAAATGTTCCACCGTGAATATTCCCACTGAACATTGTGTTCAGACTGCCGTGAAAAACGACTTTGGATGCCGATTTGTTGGCAGTGTTGTTTGTTTTGACATTACACGTGTTTGTCGACGACAGTGTCAGCATGTTATTCTGAGTAACCGTTGAAGGCAAGTTGTAACAAACTACATTGCCGTTTTTCATGAGGATTTTATCAAATAATGTTATCATTTGTTTATTTGAAAAGAATCTAGACTAGATATGTCTCATCGGACAACGCAACCGCAATTTTCTATCGGAGTTGAAATATGTTACTAGGGGTCATAAAATAGATGTTTGCCAGGCCTAATTTAACATCTTATAGTATAAATATAATTAAAAAACTTAGGATGTTTACATCTTGGATTTTATCTTTGATTGTACAATATGTTATGTTAATAGACCAATTTGTCGTTCAGTTGATTTTTTTTCAAAGTTTACAAGCACTAGTCGCCATTTTTACGAGTCGTAGTAAAAAGAAGTAGGTCGTTCCCACGCGTATGAATACAGTTCGCACGGAACCAGCCAATCAGCGTAGCGAAAGGTGTTATTACACTAGTGTCATAAAGAAAATTTATGTGATGGGTTTATGACACCGTATATAACGGTAGTCATATGATAAATGTTGTTATTGTGAATATGTGAATTATTTAATTAGTTTACTAACCTCTTTTTGCCTCACCTCTTTACTGACCCCCTTACTTTACTGACCCCCTACTTTACTGACCTCCTTACTTTACTGACCCCCTACTTTACTGACCTCCTTACTTTACTGACCCCCCTACTTTACTGACCCCCTTACTTTACTGACCCCCTTACTTTACTGACCTCCTTACTTTACTGACCTCCTTACTTTACTGACCTCCTTACTTTACTGACCTCCCTACTTTACTGACCTCCCTACTTTACTGACCTCCTTACTTTACTGACCTCCCTTACTTTACTGACCTCCTTACTTTACTGACCTCCTTACTTTACTGACCTCCCTACTTTACTAACCCCCTTACTTTACTGACCTCCTTACTTTACTGACCTCCCTTACTTTACTGACCTCCCTACTTTACTGACCTCCTTACTTTACTGACCTCCTTACTTTACTGACCTCCCTACTTTACTAACCCCCTTACTTTACTGACCTCCTTACTTCACTGACCCCCTTACTTTACTGACCTCCCTACTTTACTGACCCCCTTACTTTACTGACCTCCTTACTTTACTGACCTCCTTACTTTACTGACCTCCCTACTTTACTAACCCCTTACTTTACTGACCTCCTTACTTCACTGACCCCCTTACTTTACTGACCTCCCTACTTTACTGACCCCCCTTACTTTACTGACCTCCCTACTTTACTGACCCCCTTACTTTACTGACCTCCTTACTTTACTGACCTCCTTACTTTACTGACCTCCCTTACTTTACTGACCCTCCTTACTTTACTGACTTCCTCACTTTACTAACCCCCTTACTTTACTGACCTCCTTACTTCACTGACCCCCTTACTTTACTGACCTCCCTACTTTACTGACCCCCTTACTTTACTGACCTCCTTACTTTACTGACCTCCTTACTTTACTGACCTCCCTACTTTACTGACCCCTTACTTTACTGACCTCCTTACTTCACTGACCCCCTTACTTTACTGACCTCCCTACTTTACTGACCCCCTTACTTTACTGACCTCCCTACTTTACTGACCCCCTTACTTACTGACCTCCTTACTTTACTGACCTCCTTACTTTACTGACCTCCCTTACTTTACTGACCTCCTTACTTTACTGACTTCCTCACTTTACTGACCCCCTACTTTACTGACTCCCTTTTACTGACTCCTTACTTTACACATCCACTACACCTCCTTACTTTACTGCCCCTTACTCCCTCTACTTTACTAACCCCTTACTTTACTGACCCTCTACTTAGACCTCTACTTATGACCCCTTACTTATTGACCTCCCTTTACTACCCTTACTTATGACCTCCTACTTTACTACCCCCTTACTTTACTGACCACCACTTACGACCCCCTTCTTACACCCCTTTATGACCTCTTTTTACGACCCTACTTTACTGACCTCTACTTTATGACCTGCTCTTTACACCCCCCTACTTACTAACCTCTACTTTATGACCCCTACTTACTAACCTCCAAACCCTTACTTACTGACCTCCTTACTTATGACCCATACTTACTACCTCCTTGCTTATGACTCCTTTTACTATTATTTGACCCCTACTACCCCTCCCCCTCTTATGACCCCCACTTACAACCTCCTAGCTTACGACTCCTACTTTCTGACCCTTTTTACTTATTACGCCCCACTCTACTCTTACTAACTCTACTTACGCCCCTACTTACTGACCCCCACTTTACTGACCTCCTTACTTTCTGACCTCCCTCTTTACTGACCCCCTTTTCCTTATTTACGACCTCCTTTACTGACCTCCCTTTGCCCCCTACTTTACGACCTCCCTTACTGACCTCCCTACTTTACTGACCCTTACTTACTGAACCCTTACTTACAACCTCCTACTTTACGACCCCTTACTTACTGACCCCCTACTTTACTGACCCCCTTACTTACTGACCTCTTACTTTACTGACTCCTTACTTTATGACCTCCCTACTTTACTGACCTCCCTTACTTACTGACCCCCTTACTTTACTGACCTCCTACTTACTGACCTCCTTACTTTACTGACCCTCTTCTACTCTCCACTTTACTGACCCTCCTTACTTTACTGACCTCCCTTACTTTACTGACCCCTTACTTTACTGACCTCCCTTACTTTACTGACCTCCTTACTTTACTGACCTCCCTTACTTTACTGACATCCTTACTTTACTGACCTCCTTACTTTACTAACCTCCTTACTTTACTGACCTCCCTTACTTTACTGACCTCCTTACTTTACTGACCTCCTTACTTTACTGACCCCCCTACTTTACTTACCTCCCTACTTTACTGACCTCCTTAGCTTACTGACCTCCTTACTTTACTGACCTGCTGACTTTACTGACCCCCCTACTTTACTAACCTCCTTACTTTACTGACCCCCTTACTTTACTGACCTGCTGACTTTACTGACCCCCATACTTTACTAACCTCCTTACTTTACTGACCCCCTTACTTTACTGACCTCCTTACTTTACTGACCCCCTTACTTTACTGACCTGCTGACTTTACTGACCCCCATACTTTACTAACCTCCTTACTTTACTGACCCCCATACTTTACTGACCCCTTACTTTACTGACCTCATTACTTTACTAACCTCCTTACTTTACTGACCTCCTTACCTTACTGACCTCATTACTTTACTGACCTCCTTGCTTACTGACCTCCCTACTTTACTGACCCCTTACTTTACTGACCTCCTTACTTTACTGACCCCCTACTTTACTGACCCCCTTACTTTACTGACCTCCCTACTTTACTGACCTCCTTACTTTACTGACCTCCTTACTTTACTGACCCCCCTTACTTTACTGACCTCCCTTACTTTACTGACCTCCTTACTTTACTGACCTCCCTACTTTACTTTACTGACCCCCTTACTTTACTGACCTCCTTACTTTACTGACCTCCCTACTTTACTGACCTCCTTACTTTACTGACCTCCTTACTTTACTGACCTCCTTACTTTACTGACCTCCTTACTTTACTGACCCTCCTTACTTTACTGACCTCCTTACTTTACTGACCCCCTACTTTACTGACCTCCTACTTTACTGACCTCCTTACTTACTGACCTCCCTTACTTTACTGACCTCCCTTACTTTACTGACCTCCTACTTTATAACCCCTACTTTACTGACCTCCTACTTTACTGACCTCCCTTACTTTACTGACCTCCCTACTTTACTGACCTCCTTACTTTACTGACCTCCTTACTTTACTGACCTCCCTACTTTACTAACCCCCTTACTTTACTGACCTCCTTACTTCACTGACCCCCTTACTTTACTGACCTCCCTACTTTACTGACCCCCTTACTTTACTGACCTCCTTACTTTACTGACCTCCTTACTTTACTGACCTCCCTACTTTACTAACCCCCTTACTTTACTGACCTCCTTACTTCACTGACCCCCTTACTTTACTGACCTCCCTACTTTACTGACCCCCTTACTTTACTGACCTCCCTACTTTACTGACCCCCTTACTTTACTGACCTCCTTACTTTACTGACCTCCTTACTTTACTGACCTCCCTTACTTTACTGACCTCCTTACTTTACTGACTTCCTCACTTTACTAACCCCCTTACTTTACTGACCTCCTTACTTCACTGACCCCCTTACTTTACTGACCTCCCTACTTTACTGACCCCCTTACTTTACTGACCTCCTTACTTTACTGACCTCCTTACTTTACTGACCTCCCTACTTTACTAACCCCCTTACTTTACTGACCTCCTTACTTCACTGACCCCCTTACTTTACTGACCTCCCTACTTTACTGACCCCCTTACTTTACTGACCTCCCTACTTTACTGACCCCCTTACTTTACTGACCTCCTTACTTTACTGACCTCCTTACTTTACTGACCTCCCTTACTTTACTGACCTCCTTACTTTACTGACTTCCTCACTTTACTGACCCCCCTACTTTACTGACCTCCCTTACTTTACTGACATCCTTACTTTACTGACATCCTTACTTTACTGACCTCCTTACTTTACTGACCTCCTTACTTTACTGACCTCCCTACTTTACTAACCCCCTTACTTTACTGACCCTCTTACTTTACTGACCTCCTTACTTTATTGACCTCCTTACTTTATTGACCTCCTTACTTTACTAACCCCCTTACTTTACTGACCTCCTTACTTTACTGACCCCCTTACTTTACTGACCACCCTACTTTACTGACCCCCTTTCTTTACTGACCTCCTTAGTTTACTGACCTCATTATTTTACTGACCCCCTTACTTTACTGACATCCTTACTTTACTGACATCCTTACTTTACTGACCTCCTTACTTTACTGACCTCCTTACTTTACTGACCCCCCTACTTTACTAACCTCCTTACTTTACTGACCCCCTTACTTTACTAACCTCCTTACTTTACTAACCTCCTTACTTTACTGACCTCCTTACCTTACTGACCTCATTACTTTACTGACCTCCTTGCTGTACTGACCTCCCTACTTTACTGACCCCTTACTTTACTGACCCCTTACTTTACTGACCCCCTTACTTTACTGACCTCCTTACTTTACTGACCCCCCTACTTTACTAACCTCCTTAGCTTACTGACCTCCTTACTTTACTGACCCCCTACTTTACTGACCTCCTTACTTTACTGACCCCCTACTTTACTAACCTCCTTAGCTTACTGACCTCCTTACTTTACTGACCCCCTACTTTACTGACCCCCTTACTTTACTGACCTCCTTACTTTACTGACCTCCTTACTTTACTGACCTCCTTACTTTACTGACCTCCTTACTTTACTGACCTCCTTACTTTACTGACCTCCCTACTTTACTGCCCTCCCTTTAACCTTTGCTTACTGACTCCCTACTTACTGACCCCTCCTACTTTACTGAACCCTACTTACTACCTCCCTTTACTGACCCCCTTACTTTACTGACCCCCTACTTTACTGACCTCCTTACTTTACTGACCTCCTTACTTTACTGACCTCCTTACTTTACTGACCTCCTTACTTTACTACCTCCCTTACTTACTGACCTCCCTTACTTTACTGACCTCCTTACTTTACTGACCTCCTTACTTTACTGACCTCCCTACTTTACTGACCTCCTTACTTTACTGACCTCCTTACTTTACTGACCCCCTTACTTTACTAACCCCCTTACTTTACTGACCTCCTTACTTTACTGACCTCCTTACTTTACTGACCTCCTTACTTTACTGACCTCCTTACTTTACTAACCTCCTTACTTTACTGACCTCCTTACTTTACTGACCTCCTTACTTTACTGCCTCCTTTACTGACCCCCTACTTACTTACCTCCTTACTTTACTGACCTCCTTACTTACTGACCTCATTACTTTACTGACCCCCTTACTTTACTGACCCCCTACTTTACTAACCTCCTTACTTTACTGACCCCCTTACTTTACTGACCCCCTACTTTACTGACCTCCTTACTTTACTGACCCCCTTACTTTACTGACCCCTTACTTTACTGACCCCCTTACTTTACTGACCTCCTTACTTTACTGACCCCCTACTTTACTGACCTCCTTACTTTACTGACCCCCTACTTTACTGACCCTACTTACTGACCTTTACTGTTACCTCCTTACTTTACTGACCTCCTTGACCCATTTTACTGACCTCCTGCTGTACTGACCCCTACTTACTGACCCCTTACTTTACTGACCTCCTTACTTTACTGACCCCTATTTTACTGACTTACGACCCCTACTTTACTAACCTCCTTAGCTTACTGACCTCCTTACTTTACTGACCCCCTACTTTACTGACCTCCTTACTTTACTGACCCCCTACTTTACTAACCTCCTTACTTTACTGACCTCCTTACTTTACTGACCCCCTTACTTTACTGACCTCCCTTACTTTACTGACCCCCTTACTTTACTGACCTCCTTACTTTACTGACCTCCTTACTTACTGCCCCTACTTTACTGACCTCCTTAGCTGTACTGACCTCCCTACTTTACTGACCCCTTACTTTACTGAACCCTTACTTTACTAACCTCCCTACTTTACTGACCCCATTACTTTACTGACCCCCTACTTTACTGACCTCCTTACTTTACTGACCTCCTTACTTTACTGACCTCCTTACTTTACTGACCTCCCTTACTTTACTGACCTCCCTTACTTTACTGACCTCCCTTACTTTACTGACCTCCTTACTTTACTGACCTCCTTACTTTACTGACCTCCTTGCTGTACTGATCTCCCTACTTTACTGACCTCCTTACTTTACTGACCTCCTTAGCTTACTGACCCCCTTACTTTACTGACCACCCTTACTTTACTGACCTCCTTACTTTACTGACCTCCCTTACTTTACTGACATCCTTACTTTACTGACCTCCTTACTTTACTAACCTCCTTACTTTACTGACCTCCCTTACTTTACTGACCTCCTTACTTTACTGACCTCCTTACTTTACTGACCCCCCTACTTTACTTACCTCCCTACTTTACTGACCTCCTTAGCTTACTGACCTCCTTACTTTACTGACCTCCTTACTTTACTGACCCCCCCTACTTTACTGACCCCCTTACTTTACTAACCTCCTTACTTGACTGACCTCCTTACTTGACTGACCTCCTTACTTTACTGACCTCCCTACTTTACTAACCCCCTTACTTTACTGACCCTCTTACTTTACTGACCCTCTTACTTTACTGACCTCCTTACTTTATTGACCTCCTTACTTTACTGACCCCCCTACTTTACTGACCCCCTTACTTTACTAACCTCCTTACTTGACTGACCTCCTTACTTGACTGACCTCCTTACTTTACTGACCCCCTTACTTTACTGACCTCCTTACTTTACTGACCACCCTTACTTTACTGACCTCCCTACTTTACTGACCACCCTTACTTTACTGACCTCCCTACTTTACTGACCTCCCTACTTTACTGACCTCCTTAGCTTACTGACCCCCTTACTTTACTGACCTACCTTACTTTACTGACCCCCCTACTTTACTAACCTCCTTACTTTACTGACCCCCTTACTTTACTGACCTGCTGACTTTACTGACCCCCCTACTTTACTGACCCCCCCCCCCCCCCTACTTTACTGACACCCTTACTTTACTGAACCCTTACTTTACTGACCTCCTTGCTGTACTGACCTCCCTACTTTACTGACCTCCTTACTTTACTGACCTCCTTAGCTTACTGACCCCCTTACTTTACTGACCTCCCTTACTTTACTGACCTCCTTACTTTACTGACCTCCCTACTTTACTGACCTCCTTACTTTACTGACCTCCTTAGCTTACTGACCTCCTTACTTTACTGACCTCCTTACTTTACTGACCTCCTTACTTTACTGACCTCCTTACTTTACTGACCTCCCTTACTTTACTGACCTCCTTACTTTACTGACCTCCTTACTTTACTGACCCCCCTACTTAACTGACCTCCTTAGCTTACTGACCTCCTTACTTTACTGACCTCCCTACTTTACTGACCTCCTTCCTTTACTGACCTCCTTAGCTTACTGACCCCCTTACTTTACTGACCTCCCTTACTTTACTGACCTCCTTACTTTACTGACCTCCCTTACTTTGCTGACCTCCTTACTTTACTGACCCCCCTACTTTACTGACCTCCCTACTTTACTGACCTCCTTAGCTTACTGACCTCCTTACTTTACTGACCTCCTTACTTTACTGACCTCCCTACTTTACTGACCTCCTTACTTTACTGACCTCCTTAGCTTATTGACCCCTTACTTTACTGACCTCCATACTTTACTGACCTCCTTACTTTACTGACCTCCCTACTTTACTGACCTCCCTTACTTTACTGACCTCCTTACTTTACTGACCTCCTTACTTTACTGACCCCCCTACTTTACTAACCTCCTTAGCTTACTGACCTCCTTACTTTACTGACCCCCTACTTTACTGACTTCCTCACTTTACTGACCCCCTTACTTTACTGACCCCCCTACTTTACTGACCTCCTTAGTTTACTGACCTCCCTTACTTTACTGACCTCCCTTACTTTACTGACCCCCTTACTTTACTGACCTCCTTAGTTTACTGACCTCCTTAGTTTACTGACCTCCTTACTTTACTAACCTCCTTACTTTACTGACCTCCTTACTTTACTGACCCCCTTACTTTACTGACCTCCTTACTTTACTGACCTCCTTACTTGACTGACCTCCTTACTTGACTGACCTCCTTACTTTACTGACCCCCTTACTTTACTGACCTCCTTACCTTACTGACCCCCTTACTTTACTGACCTCCCTACTTTACTGACCACCCTACTTTACTGACCCCCTTTCTTTACTGACCTCCTTAGTTTACTGACCTCATTATTTTACTGACCCCCTTACTTTACTGACCTCATTACTTTACTGACCTCCTTACTTTACTGACCTCCCTACTTTACTAACCTCCTTACTTTACTGACCCCCTTACTTTACTGACCTGCTGACTTTACTGACCTCCCTATTTTACTGACCTCCCTACTTTACTGACCCCCCTTACTTTACTGACCTCATTACTTTACTGACCCCCCTACTTTACTAACCTCCTTACTTTACTGACCCCCTTACTTTACTGACCTGCTGACTTTACTGACCCCCCCTACTTTACTGACCCCCCCCCCCCCCCCCCCTACTTTACTGACCCCCTTACTTTACTGACCTCCTTACTGTACTGACCTCCCTACTTTACTGACCCCTTACTTTACTGAACCCTTACTTTACTGACCTCCCTACTTTACTGACCTCCTTACTTTACTGACCTCCTTGCTGTACTGACCTCCCTACTTTACTGACCTCCTTACTTTACTGACCTCCTTAGCTTACTGACCCCCTTACTTTACTGACCTCCCTTACTTTACTGACCTCCTTACTTTACTGACCTCCCTACTTTACTGACCTCCTTACTTTACTGACCTCCTTAGCTTACTGACCCCCTTACTTTACTGACCTCCCTTACTTTACTGACCTCCTTACTTCACTGACCTCCTTACTTTACTGACCTCCTTACTTTACTGACCTCCCTTACTTTACTGACCTCCTTACTTTACTGACCCCCCTACTTTACTGACCTCCCTACTTTACTGACCTCCTTAGCTTACTAACCTCCTTACTTTACTGACCTCCTTAGCTTACTGACCTCCTTACTTTACTGACCTCCCTACTTTACTGACCTCCTTCCTTTACTGACCTCCTTAGCTTACTGACCCCCTTACTTTACTGACCTCCCTTACTTTACTGACCTCCTTACTTTACTGACCTCCTTAGCTTACTGACCTCCTTACTTTACTGACCTCCTTACTTTACTGACCTCCTTACTTTACTGACCTCCTTACTTTACTGACCTCCCTACTTTACTGACCTCCTTAGCTTACTGACCTCCCTACTTTACTGACCTCCTTAGCTTACTGACCCCCTTACTTTACTGACCTCCCTTACTTTACTGACCTCCCTACTTTACTGACCTCCTTACTTTACTGACCTCCCTACTTTACTGACCCCCTTACTTTACTGACCTCCCTTACTTTACTGACCTCCTTACTTTACTGACCTCCCTTACTTTACTGACCTCCTTACTTTACTGACCTCCTTACTTTACTGACCTCCCTTACTTTACTGACCTCCCTACTTTACTGACCTCCCTACTTTACTGACCCCCTTACTTTACTGACCTCCCTTACTTTACTGACCTCCTTACTTTACTGACCTCCTTACTTTACTGACCTCCCTTACTTTACTGACCTCCTTACTTTACTGACCCCCCCTACTTTACTGACCTCCCTACTTTACTGACCTCCTTAGCTTACTGACCTCCTTACTTTACTGACCTCCTTACTTTACTGACCTCCCTACTTTACTGACCTCCTTACTTTACTGACCTCCTTAGTTTACTGACCCCCTTACTTTACTGACCTCCTTACTTTATTGACCCCCCCTACTTTACTGACTTCCCTACTTTACTGACCTCCTTAGCTTACTGACCTCCTTACTTTACTGACCCCCTACTTTACTGACCTCCTCACTTTACTGACCCCCTTACTTTACTGACCCCCTACTTTACTGACCTCCTTAGTTTACTGACCTCCTTACTTTACTGACCTCCTTAGTTTACTGACCTTCCTTACTTTACTGACCTCCTTACTTTATTGACCCCCCCCTACTTTACTGACTTCCCTACTTTACTGACCTCCTTAGCTTACTGACCTCCTTACTTTACTGACCCCCTACTTTACTGACCTCCTCACTTTACTGACCCCCTTACTTTACTGACCCCCTACTTTACTGACCTCCTTAGTTTACTGACCTCCCTTACTTTACTGACCTCCCTTACTTTACTGACCCCTTACTTTACTGACCTCCTTAGTTTACTGACCTCCTTACTTTACTAACCTCCTTACTTTACTGACCTCCTTACTTTACTGACCCCCCCTACTTTACTGACCTCCTTAGCTTACTGACCTCCTTACTTTACTGACCTCCTTAGCTTACTGAACCCCTTATTTTACCAACCTCCTTATTTTACCGACCTCCTTAGTTGGCTGAACCCCTTATTTTACCGACCTCCTTATATTACTGACCTCCTTAGTTGACTCAACCCCTTATTTTACCGACCTCCTTATTTTACCGACCTCCTTAGTTGACTGAACCCCTTATTTTACCGACCTCCTTATTTTACTGACTTGTAAACTGTACATAGACGCAGGAGTATGTACGTAGTTTATATGTCGTAAGTATGGAGTTAATTTTATCAAATGTATACTAGTTTGATACATTATTACCAAAGTGTTGCGATCTTTCTTTATTTCACCTACACAAATGTATACCACTGACGAAATGCATTCAACAAGGTAACTGATATGTATTAATTGTGCTTTGTGATTCCAGTTCCTGGACTATGGGCTAGATATAAAAAAAAAAAAAAGACATTTATCAGTTAATTACATCTAAAATAAATTATACAACTACCTGAACTAGCTTTAGTGTTTCTGCTACTAGACCTTCAAGTCATAAGCCGGGTCCATCCGTCCACATGGGTTTTATCTGCCCCTGCCTCCACCTATACCTTCATGGGTAAGACCAACCAGATCACAATATGTGCTTAAGGTTGGCTGCCTTCTGTCACAGTTGGCATAGGGTCTTCTGTCATTCCCGGGTCCTCAGGTCCATTGGTGTTGGTAGTACAGCATACACAGCTCTTATTAGGAACTGGAGATGTGTTAGCATCCTCTAGTCCAATTTCCTTAGCTTTCCATCTCCACTGCCTGGATGTACTTTCTTCTTCCTGTTGCCGTCCTGCTTCTACCACTGGTGGTACTCCTATAACATAAGAGGTCGCTGGTCGGCACTTTTTTTATCGGATATGATTTTGCCGACTGCGACACGGCGCCTGTCAAAAGTATCTCGCCGTCTAAAACCTCTAACATTGTTGGAGTACCACTGATGGTAGGTGGCAATCTCCGAAGCAGTCCACTGAATAACGACGCAGTACATATGTTTTAATACATTCCGAGGTTTGTTTTTACTCAATTAGTTTACTGTTCACTTTATAGGACAGGATATGGGGGTATCTGTTTTCGAGTCGGGTAACCTAGTTAGTAGGTATAATGTAGAGATACCTGTATATGCTGTAAGGTATTCGTGTCACAAGCTCCTGAATACACATAGAAGTTAAAAAACTACACTAATCTTAAAATAGATACTGGAAAATTCCCAATCTCTTTTTTATAACTTATTTTTGGTTGGAGGACAAAATATCCTAAAATACATTTTTTCATATATACAGGAATAAAATAACATGTTGATTGAATTTTATCTTTTCGTTACAGCGGATTATGGAGGAGTTGTCTCCCTTCATCTAGTTGGTACTGGTCTGCTTTTGGTCACAGTTTTTGTTGGCTCAATTCTAGCCTGGAGGACAGGCTGGACAAAGGTCACTTTCCTCGTCATGTCTGGATTCCTCTTTACGGCAGGTGGGTATTGATATTGATAAGATGGTCAGTAACGTAATCATTACACAAGACAATGCAACCTGCTCTTTGTTTAGAGTTCTTCCGTATTTCTTAAAGATAAACAACATTTCCTTATAAAATTCATTAAAGGAGCACTTAATACTGTATTTATTTACTCTTTCTCTTTCTCTCTTTCTGGTCACTTCTTGGAGAATAAAATCAACATGTCCAAATTCCGCGTGCAGTTTTACAACAATAGATTTGCCTGTTGCCCTACAATGTATCGCAGACCTCCCCAATTGCATCATAACAAATGCTATCGGACCTATCGCAGACCTTCCCTACATAACAAATAATATTGGACCTATCGCAGACCTTCCCTACATAACAAATAATATTGGACCTATCTCAGGCCTCCCAACATAACAAATAATATTGGACCTATCCCAGGCCTCCCCAACATAACAAATAATATTGGACCTATCGCAGACCTCCCCAACAAAACAAAAAATATTGGACCTGTCGCAGACCTCCCCAACAAAACAAAAAATATTGGACCTATCTCAGGCCTCCCCAACATAACAAATAATATTGGACCTATCTCAGGCCTCCCTACATAACAAATAATATTGGACCTATCGTAGGCCTCCCAACATAACAGATAATATTGGACCTATCCCAGGCCTCCCTACATAACAAATAATATTGGACCTATCTCAGACCTCCCCAACATAACAAATAATATTGGACCTATCTCAGACCTCCCCAACATAACAATAATATTGGACCTATCTCAGACCTCCCCAACATAACAAATAATATTGGACCTATCGTAGGACTCCCAACATAACAAATAACATTGGACCTATCCCAGGCCTCCCCAACATAACTGATAATATTCGACCTATCTCAGACCTCCCCAACATAACAGATAATATTGGACCTATCTCAGACCTCCCAACATAACAGATAATATTGGACCTATCGTAGGCCTCCCAACATAACAAATAATATTGGACCTATCGTAGGCCTCCCAACATAACAAATAATATTGGACCTATCTCAGACCTCCCCAACATAACAAATAATATTGGACCTATCCCAGGCCTCCCCAACATAACGGATAATATTGGACCTATCCCAGGCCTCCCCAACATAACAGATAATATTGGACCTATCTCAGACCTCCCAACATAACAGATAATATTGGACCTATCGTAGGCCTCCCAACATAACAAATAATATTGGACCTATCGTAGGCCTCCCAACATAACAAATAATATTGGACCTATCTCAGACCTCCCCAACATAACAAATAATATTGAACTATCCCAGGCCTCCCCAACATAACGGATAATATTGGACCTATCCCAGGCCTCCCCAACATAACAGATAATATTGGACCTATCTCAGACCTCCCAACATAACAGATAATATTGGACCTATCGTAGGCCTCCCAACATAACTGATAATATTGGACCTATCCCAGGCCTCCCCAACATAACAGATAATATTGGACCTATCCCAGGCCTCCCTAACATAACAGATAATATTGGACCTATCCCAGGCCTCCCAACATAACAGATAATATTGGACCTATCCCAGGCCTCCCAACATAACAGATAATATTGGACCTATCCCAGGCCTCCCAACATAACAAATAATATTGGACCTATCCCAGGCCTCCCAACATAACAGATAATATTGGACCTATCCCAGGCCTCCCAACATAACTGATAATATTGGACCTATCTCAGACCTCCCCAACATAACAAATAATATTGGACCTATCGTAGGACTCCCAACATAACTGATAATATTGGACCTATCGTAGGACTCCCAACATAACTGATAATATTGGACCTATCTCAGACCTCCCCAACATAACAAATAATATTGGACCTATCTCAGACCTCCCCAACATAACAGATAATATTGGACCTATCTCAGACCTCCCCAACAAACAAATAATATTGGACCTATCGTAGGACTCCCAACATAACAAATAATATTGGACCTATCGTAGGACTCCCAACATAACTGATAATATTGGACCTATCTCAGACCTCCCCAACATAACAAATAATATTGGACCTATCTCAGACCTCCCCAACATAACAGATAATATTGGACCTATCCCAGGCCTCCCAACATAACAGATAATATTGGACCTATCCCAGGCCTCCCAACATAACAAATAATATTGGACCTATCCCAGGCCTCCCAACATAACAGATAATATTGGACCTATCCCAGGCCTCCCAACATAACTGATAATATTGGACCTATCTCAGACCTCCCCAACATAACAAATAATATTGGACCTATCTCAGACCTCCCCAACATAACAAATAATATTGGACCTATCGTAGGCCTCCCAACATAACAGATAATATTGGACCTATCTCAGACCTCCCCAACATAACAGATAATATTGGACCTATCTCAGACCTCCCAACATAACAAATAATATTGGACCTATCGTAGGCCTCCCAACATAACAATTAATATTTGACCTATCTCAGACCTCCCCAACATAACAAATAATATTGGACCTATCGTAGGCCTCCCAACATAACAGATAATATTGGACCTATCTCAGACCTCCCCAACATAACAGATAATATTGGACCTATCGTAGGCCTCCCAACATAACAAATAATATTGGACCTATCCCAGGCCTCCCCAACATAACGGATAATATTTTACCTATCCCAGGCCTCCCAAACATAACAGATAATATTGGACCTATCCCAGGCCTCCCAACATACCAGATAATATTGGACCTATCCCAGGCCTCCTAACATAACAGATAATATTGGACCTACCGTAGGCCTCCCAACATAACAAATAATATTGGACCTATCCCAGGCCTCCCAACATAACAAATAATATTGGACCTATCCCAGGCCTCCCCAACATAACAAATAATATTGGACCTATCCCAGGCCTCCCCAACATAACAGATAATATTGGACCTATCTCAGACCTCCCAACATAACAAATAATATTGGACCTATCGTAGGCCTCCCAACATAACAAATAATATTGGACCTATCTCAGACCTCCCCAACATAACAAATAATATTGGACCTATCGTAGGCCTCCCAACATAACAGATAATATTGGACCTATCTCAGACCTCCCCAACATAACAGATAATATTGGACCTATCTCAGGCCTCCCAACATAACAAATAATATTGGACCTATCCCAGGCCTCCCCAACATAACGGATAATATTGGACCTATCCCAGGCCTCCCTAACATAACAGATAATATTGGACCTATCCCAGGCCTCCCAACATAACAGATAATATTGGACCTATCCCAGGCCTCCCAACATAACAGATAATATTGGACCTATCCCAGGCCTCCCAACATAACAAATAATATTGGACCTATCCCAGGCCTCCCAACATCACAGATAATATTGGACCTATCCCAGGCCTCCCAACATAACTGATAATATTGGACCTATCTCAGACCTCCCCAACATAACAAATAATATTGGACCTATCGTAGGACTCCCAACATAACTGATAATATTGGACCTATCGTAGGACTCCCAACATAACTGATAATATTGGACCTATCTCAGACCTCCCAACATAACAAATAATATTGGACCTATCTCAGACCTCCCCAACATAACAGATAATATTGGACCTATCTCAGACCTCCCCAACATAACAAATAATATTGGACCTATCGTAGGACTCCCAACATAACAAATAATATTGGACCTATCGTAGGACTCCCAACATAACTGATAATATTGGACCTATCTCAGACCTCCCCAACATAACAAATAATATTGGACCTATCTCAGACCTCCCCAACATAACAGATAATATTGGACCTATCCCAGGCCTCCCAACATAACAGATAATATTGGACCTATCCAGGCCTCCCAACATAACAGATAATATTGGACCTATTCCAGGCCTCCAAACATAACAAATAATATAGGACCTATCCCAAGCCTCCCAACATAACAGATAATATTGGACCTATCCCAGGCCTCCCAACATAACTGATAATATTGGACCTATCTCAGACCTCCCCAACATAACAAATAATATTGGACCTATCTCAGACCTCCCCAACATAACAAATAATATTGGACCTATCGTAGGACTCCCAACATAACAAATAATATTGGACCTATCCCAGGCCTCCCAACATAACAGATAATATTGGACCTATCCCAGGCCTCCCAACATAACTGATAATATTGGACCTATCTCAGACCTCCCCAACATAACAAATAATATTGGACCTATCGTAGGACTCCCAACATAACTGATAATATTGGACCTATCTCAGACCTCCCCAACATAACAAATAATATTGGACCTATCGTAGAACTCCCAACATAACTGATAATATTGGACCTATCTCAGACCTCCCCAACATAACAAATAATATTGGACCTATCTCAGACCTCCCCAACATAACAGATAATATTGGACCTATCCCAGGCCTCCCAACATAACAGATAATATTGGACCTATCCCAGGCCTCCCAACATAACAAATAATATTGGACCTATCCCAGGCCTCCCAACATAACAGATAATATTGGACCTATCCCAGGCCTCCCAACATAACTGATAATATTGGACCTATCTCAGACCTCCCCAACATAACAAATAATATTGGACCTATCTCAGACCTCCCCAACATAACAAATAATATTGGACCTATCGTAGGACTCCCAACATAACAAATAATATTGGACCTATCCCAGGCCTCCCAACATAACAGATAATATTGGACCTATCCCAGGCCTCCCAACATAACTGATAATATTGGACCTATCTCAGACCTCCCCAACATAACTGATAATATTGGACCTATCGTAGGACTCCCAACATAACAAATAATATTGGACCTATCCCAGGCCTCCCCAACATAACAGATAATATTGGACCTATCTCAGACCTCCCCAACATAACAAATAATATTGGACCTATCTCAGACCTCCCCAACATAACAAATAATATTGGACCTATCTCAGACCTCCCCAACATAACAAATAATATTGGACCTATCGTAGGACTCCCAACATAACTGATAATATTGGACCTATCGTAGGACTCCCAACATAACAGATAATATTGGACCTATCTCAGACCTTCCCAACATAACAAATAATATTGGACCTTCCAAAGTCCTCTCCGGCACCATTAACGAATAGTACTGAACGTATGAAAGGCCTCCCCGTTTGAGTACACTTGTTTTCTCTTGTTCTGTTTTGGTTGTAATCCGTAGTATATTTCCGACATATAAATAACATAGACCAAGACATCGTTCTTATAATGTGTTATACATACTTTCTTATTTCTATTTATTTATTTATTTATTTATTTTGTTTCTATTTATTTTAATTTATTTATTATTATTATTATTTATTTATTTATTTTTGTCAACTTCACCGAATTTTGAAGCTGGTTGTAATCAAAAAGGAGTTCGCTATTCTAAACGACCTTATAACTACGGTAATATGACTGTCAATTAGAATAACAAAACTATCACAATACTATCAAATGTATTTACATATACGACTACCCACGGAAGTCTCATACTAATGTACTAGTGATGATGATAAATAATGTACATATTTATGTACATTTATGTACATATAATGTAAATAATGTACACTACCCAAGCGCCGAAGTTTATTGACGGATGCTATAAATGATATATTTTCGTTAGATATAACATAGCATGCAAAACATCAAGCATAAAGTTAAGGAACGATTTGTTCACTGCCCATGAGGTCATTGGGTTTTTGGACATGTTCCGTGAATCGAATATACACAATATCAGAGACATATACACAATATGTAAGATAGTTTGCACTAAGCTTTGAGATTTCATGCTCCTTAAAGCTGTGTGTTCTGTTTCAGCCACTTGTATTTGCTGTGGAGTTACCTGGTTCGTGTTGAATTTCTCCAGGGAAGGAAATATGTATTCCATGTTTACTACAGAGAATGTACTGATATCAAATAGGAAAATGATGACAGAACCAAGACTAAGCTTTGCCTTCTTCATGTGTGCTGTGAGTGGACTAATGAGCCTCGTTCTGGGTGTCGTTACACATACAGTCGGCAAAGCTAAACCAAGAACTACTACAATTAAGTACGGCAGTCGTATCTTTCACCTTGAACGTTTAGACTACGTTTGTTCATCAAATCGAAATGCACAACACATAATGAAATCAAATACAAATAATGGTATATTAGTGGAGGCTAGACATTTACTAAATAAAAAGAAATTCTTCATTCAGGTAAATAGGACGGATGGTATGCATGCTGTTACTTAACTTACCGAGAGATCAAGATGCCTAATTCGTATATCATACAGAATGACCAAATGCATTATTGGCGGGCTGTTGATTGGTTTGTGTTCATTCATCCTCGGACGTTCATTGGTTACTACATGGAACTACAGGGGACACTTATTTAATGAGTCAAATACTGTTTTCTCAGTTATTGATGTTAACATATATAATATATTGTATGACGTCATCGTAATCCTAAAGTGGCATCATAGTACAATCGACTATCATACCGATTTCTTAAAGTAACGTCATACCACTGGCCAAGGACTACTATACCGATTTCCTAAAGTGACGTCAAAGCACCTAGGACTATCAGTGTGATTTCCTAAAGTGACGTCATAGCACCGAGGACTACCATGTGATTTCCTAAAGTGACGTCAAAGCACCGAGGACTACCATGTGATTTCCTAAAAGGGCCGTCATAACACCGAGGACTATCGTATGATTTCCTAAAGTGACGTCAAAGCAGGTACCTAGGACTATCATGTGATTTCCTAAAGTGACGTCATAGCACCGAGGACTACAATGTGATTTCCTAAAGTGACGTCATAGCACCGAGGACTATCATGTGATTTCCTAAAGTGACGTCATAGCACCGAGGACTACAATGTGATTTCCTAAAGTGACGCCAAAGCAGGTACCTAGGACTATCATGTGATTTCCTAAAGTGACGTCATAGCACCGAGGACTACCATGTGATTTCCTAAAGTGACGTCAAAGCACCCACCGAGGACTACCATGTGATTTCCTAAAGTGCCGTCATAACACCGAGGACTATCGTGTGATTTCCTAAAGTGACGTCAAAGCACCGAGGACTACCATGTGATTTCCTAAAGTGACGTCATAACACCGAGGACTATCGTGTGATTTCCTAAAGTGACGTCAAAGCACCGAGGACTACCATGTGATTTCCTAAAGTGACGTCATAACACCGAGGACTATCGTGTGATTTCCTAAAGTGACGTCAAAGCACCGAGGACTACCATGTGATTTCCTAAAGTGACGTCATAACACCGAGGACTATCGTGTGATTTCCTAAAGTGACGTCAAAGCACCGAGGACTACCATGTGATTTCCTAAAGTGCCGTCATAGCACCGAGGACTACCATGTGATTTCCTAAAGTGCCGTCATAGCACCGAGGACTATCGTGTGATTTCCTAAAGTGACGTCAAAGCACCGAGGACTACCATGTGATTTCCTAAAGTGACGTCATAACACCGAGGACTATCGTGTGATTTCCTAAAGTGACGTCATAGCACCTAGTACTATCATGTGATTTCCTAAAGTGACGTCAAAGCACCTAGAACTATCATGTGATTTCCTAAAGTGACGTCAATGCAGGTACCTAGGACTATCATGTGATTTCCTAAAGTGCCGTCATAACACAGAGGACTATCGTGTGATTTCCTAAAGTGACGTCAAAGCACCGAGGACTACAATGTGATTTCCTAAAGTGACGTCATAACACCGAGGACGATCGTGTGATTTCCTAAAGTGACGTCATAGCACCTAGGACTACCATGTGATTTCCTAAAGTGACGTCAAAGCAGGTACCTAGGACTAGCATGTGATTTCCTAAAGTGACGTCATAGCACCGAGGACTATCATGTGATTTCCTAAAGTGACGTCATAGCACCGAGGACTACCAAGTGATTTCCTAAAGTGCCGTCATAACACAGAGGACTATCGTGTGATTTCCTAAAGTGACGTCAAAGCACCGAGGACTACCATGTGATTTCCTAAAGTGACGTCATAACACCGAGGACGATCGTGTGATTTCCTAAAGTGACGTCATAGCACCTAGGACTACCATGTGATTTCCTAAAGTGACGTCAAAGCAGGTACCTAGGACTAGCATGTGATTTCCTAAAGTGACGTCATAGCACCGAGGACTATCATGTGATTTCCTAAAGTGACGTCAAAGCAGGTACCTAGGACTATCATGAGATTTCCTAAAGTGACGTCATAGCACCGAGGACTACCATGTGATTTCCTAAAGTGACGTCAAAGCACCGAGGACTACCATGTGATTTCCTAAAGTGCCGTCATAACACCGAGGACGATCGTGTGATTTCCTAAAGTGACGTCAAAGCAGGTACCTAGGACTATCATGTGATTTCCTAAAGTCACGTCATAGCACCGAGGACTACCATGTGATTTCCTAAAGTGACGTCATAGCACCGTGGACTATCATGTGATTTCCTAAAGTGACGTCAAAGCACCTAGTACTATCATGTGATTTCCTAAATTGACGTACTATTCATAGCACCTAGGACTATCGTGTGATTTTTTTAAGTGACGTCAAAGCAGGTACCTAGGAATATCATGTGATTTCCTAAAGTGACGTCATAGCACCGAGGACTATCATGTGATTTCCTTAAGTGATGTCAAAGCACCTAGTACTATCATGTGACTTCCTAAATTGACGTCATAGCACCTAGGACTATCATGTGATTTCCTAAAGTGACGTCATAGCACCGAGGACTATCATGTGATTTCCCAACGTGGTGTCGTCACAACGGATAGCAACGTGAAATTACGTATGAATAACTTCATTACACAGGAGACGTCATAATAATTTCTAGAATGACGTCGTAATAACACGATGATAACGATTCCCTAAGCACAACTGTCCTTTTTATTGGATACATTCACGGACAATGTTTGTGTAATACACGTACAGTCTTGATGTAATTATTCTCTGAATAATATACAAAGAAATAACTAATTTCATGCGTGTGTAATGAAGATATACACAATATATATATTATAATTTACTATATGATATAATTTATCAAATAGATGTATTTGTTTCCGATCATAATTCATTGGAGATATAACACGACATTCGATTTGTGATCTGTGGTAGTTCAATACGACGTATCTTCTGTAAAAGTGGTGTTTAAATGATAATGTTGAAGTTGCAATTTTGAATACATTAGGAACACGAGATATAAATGTGATGGCTTTTGAGTAAAAACATTCTCTTTCTTCATTAAGCGAAATTTTCTTAAGGTCATAAATACAACTTCCTTTCGCAGTCCATTCACAATTATATACTAAAAACATCTCCAAACAGTATTAATAAATTGCCCAAAATAGCAATTAAGAGTTTTCCTCAAAGTAATTGAAATTGACGGACAATATTGCTTTTTAATTTTTGAAAGAAACACGAGCATAGAAGAAAATCCGTTTTGCATTAAAATATATTGTAAAGTGAACTGAAATAAAGTGTTTATGATTTGTGTCATTAGTACACAGCGACCGACACATACACTTATAACAAACTAAAGGGAAATATCCACTTTCAAAATGGCCGCCACTTTCCTTGATAACCACAAATATTGAATGTTCTTACAACTGCTTGATCAATTTTCTGACAAGGCCGCTACATGGTAAATTGTGTTGGTTTACACATTAAACCACATAATCTGGAATTCAATATGGCTTCTTCGTCCTAGAATCTGATTGGCCATGTCAGTGTTGGTCTACATCGTATTTCTAATTGTCCAAGTCGGCCATACAGAATACCTGGAAGATGGCGATTGGTAGCGAAATCTACTGAAGGTTTTGGATACAAAGGCTTTACACTGCTAATATACCTCGAGTGGATCTGACATCGCACACTTTCCCGGGAGTGCAGACAGATCAAGATGTCGTAGTCGCCATCATCACTGATGTGCTCACTGATGTTGTAAGCTGCAAGCGATATTTGGTATGTGCCACAGGATATTTGGTATGTGCCACAGGATATTTGGTATGTGCCACAGGATATTTGGTATGTTCCACAGGATATTGTCCGAAAGTATTTCATGTCTAACTTCGGAAAGTCACAATATCCACAGCTACATCTAGTTTGACAAACAGTGATTCGGCCCTTCTGGTAAAATCTGCCTCATCTTTCTCCAGCCAGGGGGGACTATCCATGATGACTTTTGTAATCTTCGCATCATTATCACTTCCAGGAAAAGGTTATATTAGTACTGTGTACATAATGAAACCATTAGGCAGGGCTATGCTCATGAGCTCCAAATAGTTCCGATTCTTCTGGCCACAGCAGGAGATTCTCTGGAGCTTGTGATCAGAAATCAGGAATAAAGATATATGTACCGTCAAGTATGACAGTCGCCCGCTTGTCAAAGAAATGCTTCGGAGAACACTGTTATGCTCCTGAATGTTTTCTTTTGTAAAATGTTCACGTTGACGGAACCATGGAACAATAGTTGTGTCTAATGCTTTAACTATGGAATAATCTGGTTTTCGATATATGTTTTAAACTTCCATAACACTATCATTGCTTCAAAGATACAAAACGTCACCCGATCAATATTAAGTTCCGGAATTCTATCGTATCCTGACAGGTCAAAATGGATCATTTCTCCAAACTGGACCCTCTCTAAACCGACCAAATATTCATGCACCGTTCGTGAACGGTTTTGAGAAGGTCCACCTAATCTTTAGACTTTCCTATATTACAATGTGTACGGCACTTCCTGGCTTCAGTATTTTCCTTTCAGTAAACATAAGATTTAAAGCATGAGACTGTAATACTAGCACTTATGGCAATAAACCATATAGTGCCGTTATCAGAGGGCACATGAATTATTGGTGTTGTGCAACCTGACGCCTATTGGCGAAAGTGATAATCGAGTTATCTCCCTTGTTAAAGGAGGAAAACTTTGTGAAGATCAGCCAGAGAGTTATCAGGCTAAGTTTATCAAAAATTTACTTGCTTAAATACTTTATTTCTTCAATATTCAGATGTAATACATTTCAATGATATTTGATGATATATTGTCAGTGTAAAAATTGCTTATATTAATGTGACGGTTTGGCTGTATCATACATGGGCCATAAATTTTTATTATTACGTAATCGAATGCGCCCCAGTGAATTTCGGTGAATATCCGTAATCGAGCGCGTCCCAACTGTTGATACATTAGAGCCGCCATTGACCAGCGTCTTGTTCTCTCTTCTCCAAGTATGTTTTATTGATCTGTGTGAAATGTAGCAATGATCAAATGATATGATTGATCAACACATCTGTATAAGGTGTTGGTGCATCAGTTTGATAGTAAGATTAATGTTGACAGGTAACGCAAATGGCGTAAAATGTGATTTTAAGCGTACAAGTTTGTTCGGAGCTTGTCACGTGACCTCAATGATGGAAAATGTAGTTTAGTCCACATTTCTCTTAGTTTAGCATCATGTTTTCATAGTTATATGTGCTTAGGAGTATTTCCTGTATGAAGTTAACTCTGATACATTGTTTGCATAGAAAACGAAGTGTCATTATGAAATACTCCCCATTCGTTTCATTCTGTAATTACCCATAATGCTTTTCGAAATGAGCGCCTTTTTGAAAGTACCTTGTTTTTCCCATGATGCACTGAAAACATGGCTGCGCCCATGAAAGTCAGTACCGGTTAAGTTTACCGTTATAATAACAGCCTTTGACACTAACTTTCCAGGCCTTGGAGACCAACGGTCTCCTGATACTTAAATTCTTGGTGCCCTCCACAGAATCTTGGAGCCCAAATTTTCAACAAAAAAAAAAATTATAAAAAGAAACTTATTTCATTTGTTCAAATATTTATTATATTATTTCCATGAGGAGTTTAAAAGACTTCCGTTGAAGTTCAATAAGGTCCTGGTTATTGGCCAGTTTATCCTCCTCCTGTAGTAAACGACCCGGTTTCTCCATGTTTACGACACAGTGTACAGTACATGTGTACATCGTCGTAGCGCAACCAATTAAACTGTGTTTGCAAGGAGTTCTGGAACTTTCTTTTCTTTCTCGTATTGATGCTGTTGAACCCGTCGTTCCTTCGATGTCTTGGCTTTTTTCGGAGGAGGCGACAGCCCCAACCACCGATGCATCTCTGTATGTACGTGTGTTGTTTACACTAGGTCAATGCAAGTGAAGGTCACTTTCGCTTCGCGCCGACTTACCTTGGTCATATAGACGCTTGAAATAGTACTAGTTTATTGTCTAAAATTACAAGCGTTCCAAATACTCTGGCGACCGGAAAGACGGGAGTACACAAGTGCAGTTTTACATGCGTGCAACACATGGGTATAAACGACTGACGGATATTGAAATTAAATCGACAACTTTTTGGGTACATTTTACTAAAAATTCCTACATTTTAAGAACACCTCAATGTAAAAATCTCAGTGCCCGACGGTCTCCAGGTAAGTGCAGTTTTTGGAGACCTCCAAATATTTTGGTGGACTCGGGCACCAGGTCTACCGTTAGTGTCGAAGGCTGAATAAGTACTGAATTGTGTATTATTTTTAACGTTCCTTATAATAGTAACAACTCTAGTCAAGTCCTTATAGTTAAATAGTGTCAACTTAGTAATTAATACATTCTAATTACTGATGCAAGCTTGTGTATAATATTTTATTTTGTTGTTTATTGTTTCATGAAGTATAATATGGTTCTTTGCAATACATCAAAGTACTGAAAGTACTTAAATACAGTTATAAGTATCTCAGGGTTAGATCTGATTGATATTGTATTCTACTATCAGTGATAATTACCCTAAGTCAGGACTATGTTCTGAGAACTCAGACTTTTTATGTCTTTGTAATTTTGATACACTGTACATGAATAAAGGTTGATACATTTGAGCCGCCATTGACCAGCGTCTTGTTCTCTCTTCTCCAGGTCAATCAATCATCAACAATGAACTTGTGGGCGTAACATTAATAATGTGTACCGGTTGATGGCACCGGATCGTTGTTCAATATATGAAATGGCGTGGTCGGCCATATTTCTTCATATCTCGTATATGATATATTTGAGACCGCTGATGATAGTCAAACAAATCTTCAAGCCATTGGAATGAAATATCTGGCTCAACAATTTTGAGATTCAGTCCAATTGTAGCATATTTTGTCGCACCGTGCTTATGTTTAAATCAAACGCCAATGGTCGACTCGTCCCAATCGCACCACGTTGGGTCGAGTTGTCTTTTATTCAAATTGGGTCTTTGTCGGACTTAACCGATGGCATCACGTATATAGGGTCGAGTTGTCTTTTATTGAAATTAGGTCAAAGTATGTTAATGTATATTGATTATGGAACTTGGAAGCAATTCATAAAAGTTGATACTTTAATAATATATGAAATTACCCGTATACTCTATTCATCTGCTATAATATATCAAAACAGTGATCATGTATTGGAGCAGAAAATGTAGGACAGGGGGTACCATGGAGCCAGCTGTTAGTCAACCGGAGGAGGCTACAGTAGAGCAACCGTTGGTGTCAGCTGAGAATGTGAGGCCACAGTCGGTTCAACAGGAACAGATCACAGCTGGCAGTTAACAGACATCAAGGGAACCTGAGTACATATACAATGGGTATGACAATACTAACACATATATGACAAGTGTAAATGATAATTTAGGCTTGCATGTAGCAGCTAATGTTAAACAAAAAAAAAAAAAAAAAAAAAAATATCAATGGTGAATATATTGAGCTTGCCCATATGTTGTCACACTCCATGGGGATATCTGACGGTACCCACAAAATGTCTTTGATTGATGGGGAGTTATAGTAGTGAAGCCCAAAACACAAACCCCTAAAATATCTGATATAAGTAAATGGACTGATGCATTTATAATATATAAGTATCTACACCCCTGTTCAATTTAGGCTTGCATTGTAGCAGCTAATGTTAAGCAAAAAATAATCAATGTGGAATATATTGAGCTTGCCCACTTGTTGTCACACTCCATGGGGGTATATGAAAATACCCACAAAATTTCTTTGATTGATGGGAAGTAAGTAGTGAACCCACAAAATATCTGATATAAGTAAATGGATGGATGCATTTATAATATATATTTAAGTATCTACACCTCTGTTCATTCAGGGCAACTGCATAAGCAGGCGTTGCCACAGACACTGAATCATAACTCACAAAAATGCTTTGATTTCAATTACAAGGGCAGTTGTGCTCGGTCACATTGTACTTACTCTCATAAATGTATTCGGTGTAATGGAGGGTATGCCACTCTCTATTGCTTTAAGGCAAACAATAGAAATTCCAATTCCTTTCAGTCAAAACCAAACTTCATACACTCAGTCTACGGTCCCAGAACAAAACAAGCAAGATAAGGAACACAAACAGTTATGGCTTTAAAAATGTCCAGTTCATAAGCACTGGGTTACTAAATATACAAACATGTCTGTAGGGAGGCTTCTTCTCCAAGGGTTTAAGAGCGTTTCTAAACTTATTTATTTTTGCCCCAAGGAAAAAAAAAAAAAAAAAAAAAAATTATGCAGGAAGTAGAATTAGGTAGGGTGGCAGGTTACTTTGATAACAAACCCATCGCACAGTGGAATAGTTCTCAAACAGGATGGAAAGTGGTGCCTAATAACACATCTCTCATTGCAATTAGGGGATAGCATGGATAGCAATATTGACCCTGATATGGTTTCAGCCCAATACTCATCATTAGATAAAGTTGTTGAGATGATAGCTGAGTTGGGCAAAGGTGCATTATTGGGGAAGATAGAGACCATCCAGCTGATTTTCCATTGTTAGGTTTTAAGTTTCAAGACAAATACTTGGACATATGTTTACCTATGGGTTGCTCAGTGTGGGGTAGTTTATTGAGTGGATTGTCGGAGAGAAGTCTGGTGAACAAAGTTTAGATCATTATATAGATGACTTCATATTTGCTGGGAAGGACAAAAAGGATACATGTGCTAGCCTCCTAGGCTTGAAACATGTCGAGACATTGGTATACCTATCGCTGAGTAGAAATCTGAGGGTCCAACTACAACTGATATCCTTAGGTCTTGAAATTGACACAGTGGACATGGCAATTAGGGTCCCACAGGAAAAAGTTGTGGTATTAAGGACAGAGATTCGGGAAGTTTTAGGTAGGGGGTAAAGGTTAGATTACAGGATTTACAGTCTGTAGCAGGGATAATGTCATTTCGTACTAATTCTTGAAATATTCTTACTCTGTAGTAAGGTTTTGTATGCCTAACATGACATAAAAAAAAAAAAAAAAAAGTTGAATAAATACTCTAAGATATTGGTATATTAGAGCTGACCTAGAGATGTGGTTGCAATTGTTAAGTCAATTCAATGGCAAATGCTGTTATTTTTAGGGAAAAGTCTTGGAATAGTAATGTGGATTTAGTGTTGGGATTAGACATGCCAGATTACCTATTACTGTTGATCTGTTAGCAAGCATTATATCAGTCTTGACAAAAATATAAAATATGCAGTTCCCAATATGAGGTTAGCTTTGTTTAGTTGTGCCTGTTCATTGGCTTTCTATGGATTGTTTTCGTGTTGGAAAAATTACTGTCAGTAGTAGTAGGGACATGGCTTACAGGGTTGTAACTGTTGCACAAGTATCACTTCAGGGAAGTACTGCTAAAGTAGTGTCCTCACCAAAGCATGCACTAGCTTTGGCTGTAACATTAATTTTCTTTACAAGTCCCATTCATTCAGAATTGGGGTAACTACATCGACCTCCCTATGTGGTATGTCTACTGAAGATATTATGGAATGTGGTAGGTGGAAATCAGGTACAAAAGATACATCATAATTCCAACCCCAAAAATAATTGTAAAGTGTTAGTACGCATTTTAAGATTTGTAGGTACCTGAGGGAAGGTCTGGATTCTTGTCATCAATCATTAAATATGACTGTTCACAGTCGGGTTTGCCCAGGAGGGGTACACCTTGGGCTGTCTCGCATTGGATTAACAGTGTGGTGGCAGTTTAAAGGAGGTACATGTATGGTCATTTCGGACATCAAAAGTAAAATTTGTCACTTGGGAAATTTGAAACTGATCAACCAGCAAGGCTTGTCATACACTGTTGGGGTAATGACATAGGTAACACTTGGGTTGGGTGCATTGAATATAATTAAAGAAGATCATGTATTTCCTGATGTCTGAGTTCCCTGGAACATTATTGATATGGTTGTAAATATTACCCTGAAGGAGTTGGCGGGGGGCCATAAGTCATTACGCACTTAAAAAAGTCTGAAAGAGATTGAACAATACAATTTCTGATCATGTTTTATAGCATAGTGGAGCTGTTGTACTTTATACAGACTTGAAATTAGATAACCATTTTTTTTTTTTTTTTTTTTCTGAAAGATGGGGTCCACGTGTCTCCTTTGGGTAATGACCTCTTTCTTAACACCTTAAAAAAAAAAAAAAAAAAAACCTAACAGTTACTAGTTCACAGTTACAAGTAACATGGCACAATAATGACATGTTAGGATTTTGGTCACAGCCTTGTACCGGGAAATGTGTCGCCTCCTCTTCTGTCTTCGTTTGGCTGTGAATGAGTTTCATGTGGATAACTCATTCATATGGCAGATTTTGCGGTACAAGCATTTATTGGTGATTATTGAGTTATTGATTGATATTGATTGATGTATATTGCGCATATTGATGCGAATCAGTGATATCTGTTTCCCAGTATCTACTAATCAGTATTGTCATCTGATTGATTTGTAGTCAGCTGAAATCTGTTTCCCAGGATCAGCTGATTAATTGATTTGAATTGTTGTTGAATTCGTTGAGAACTGTTTCCCAGGATCAGCTGATTAATTGATTTGAATTGTATTGTTTAATTGGTTGAGAACTGTTTCCCAGAATCAATCGATTAATTTGTTTGATTGAAATTGAATTTATTGTTGGCGTGCCATTATGGTCTATTGACAGACCGGCCGCCATATCTTGGCAATAAAGCTGTGACCATAAATCCAAATTTAAATTGTTTGTGATATGTGCATCTATTGATAACAGTCAGTTATTAACATTATTTTTTCAGTTTTTTTTTTTTTGTTTTTTTTTTGTTTTGTCCGCCTCTACAATTTAATCTCTCAAATATTTACACACACACAAACCCTCAAATTGCAAACACATGTTTTAAGGTGTTATTTACCTATCTGATTTTTTGTACAAACTCAAACTGATTGAAACCCCTGTCGGTTTAAAAATGGGAGAAAAATCGATATTTTCTTATCACTTACCGTTCAACTGCTGGATAGATTAGCTGTTTAGGTGCACGTCATAAATTGGAGGAGAACGTCACAACGGTAAGAAAATATATCAATTTCATAAAATTCAAACTGAAATTTACACATGGTATTTAATAACATTAAATCATAAAGTATATATATATATGAAAAATTAGAATAGATGAGAGATGCAATACCCGGTATTTCTATTTTTGACTTTTTAAGCTGTACAATTTAAACATTTGCGATCAAATGAAGAAAACGCTGTTAATTAAGTTAGTTTCCGATACATTTCTAGAAAACCACTAGATGGAACTTAATGAAACTTCACATAAGAGATCATGGTCAGGGGTGTACAACTGGCCTTTAGTGTTTGATAGGTCAGCCAAGATGGCCGCCACGGCCCCTGGTTGACTGAAAATGTTATTTCTCATTGCAATAAGGCCAGTAAGGGGACGAAGTCTGTTGGTATCTAGGTGGACACTATAAATACAACAATGATACAACATTTGTTTTTCTTTTACAACTACGACTTCCTTAACCGAAAACTGCAGAGTTTATAAAAAATACCATGTCTCACAATGAAAGCTGCGATGGCTGTTAATCACGATTCTCAAACATACGATTCCGTCCCACGACACACCATAAATTCATTTTTCATTCTAACTTTCAATTTGTATCTAAAGAGTTAACATCTTGTGCATCTACAATCCGTTATGTAGTACATAACCACAGTAATCTGTGGAGTATTATTGGTACATACTCAGATTATCATCTTAACCCGACACTTTTGAATATGTATGGACCAAAACTGCGACCGAAACACATAGATTTGTAACCGTTAAAGATTTATCAACTGTAACAAATCACTCAATGGCTTCTATAACCTACTGAATCACTTGAGATAACTTCAGACCAGGAAACACGAGAAGGGGAAACAAGTGATATCAACGCAAATCTTGTTATAAAGTCCTTTTCTCGATAGATATTATTCTAAAGCTATGATAATTGTTATACTTTAAATATAACTTAGAATGGTACACATCAAAGTTGTAAGTCATATTTTGAACCGATTTTATTCAATTTCCAACTTTTTCTTTGGACTTTACACAAAAATATGGTACACTTTATAAGCAACAAAAAGATCTTAACGATCCAATATTTTAGTAACAAGGTTCACCATTATAAGGAACACAGAGATCTACACCATCCAGTATGTCAGTAAGGTGTTATATGGTACACATGGGCTACATGCTACACAAAATTTGAAGAAATAAATCTTTCCGACTTTTCTCAGCTATCGTAGAAGCGGGGTACGAATGCATGTTTAATTGTATCTGGGGAACGCTTTGTGTCAGAGGAAATATTTACGGCTCTATAATCCGGCGTCTACTAAAAGCGAGGTCTCTGACATATTTCGATATTGTTAGCTATCGAGGCAATGCAAACAAAAAAAAAAAAAAAAAACTACTAAATTAAATTTAATCTAACCAAACTTTTTTAAAGCGCCCAAAAAGAAGACCGACTTTTTTGAATGTTTACCCGATACATTGTCCTTAAGCGGTCACTAGATGTCTGAATGGACTGATTCAATCGTAAATATGGCCCTTTAACACTAAAATACCTAAAACAATTGGCGTTGTCCGATATCGTCAACTTTATACTTGCCACTTCAGCAGTCGTCCATGACCCTTTTGTCACAATATAAAAACCGATGGTAGGCTGCCCTTAATTCAGGCCTCAAACTAACACAGTTATACTGTTGTATTACAGCATTTATAGTGTCTGTTAAACACCATTGAAGACCTGGTGTCTCTTCTGGTACGCGTTAGTAATACTAGGAGCCAAGTGTGTAGAGAAACAGGGAAATGAATATGGACGCTGAACACTGAAATACAGTGTACAGGAGAGGAGGTGCAGCTACAATGACACTTTCTATCTTAGAAATCAAAGAGATTTAACTCACAGGTGCGTAGAATAAACAAGGCGGTATTTAATCTTACCAACTATAATAAATTTGTATATACTAGTTCTTTTGATATTAACAAACATAATGTATGTTAGTTGGAACTGTATTATAGTTAAGTTTCATTCGATAATCTTTTGGATTATTTCCAGTGGTTAAACGCTGTATGTATCATTTGTATAAGCGTGCAGCACAAAAATAGCCTAACCCGTAAAACATATACCATCTGCCAAATATTACTACTAAATTGATTAGTCATTTTTATACACAAGAATTCGATCTAACGATTGTTTTACATCCACAATGTTAGTTAAGAAGGTAAGAACGTACCAACAATTTTAGTTAATAAGGTCAGAACGTATATCAAATATCTTAGTTAATAAGGTCAGAATGTATCAAATATCTTAGTTAATAAGGTCAGAACGTATCAAATATCTTAGTTAATCAAGTCAGAATGTATCAAATATCTTAGTTAATCAGGTCATGTATCAAATATCTTAGTTAATCAAGTCAGAATGTATCAAATATCTTAGTTAATCAAGTCATGTATCAAATATCTTAGTTAATAAGGTCATGTATCAAATATCTTGGTTAATCAAGTCAGAATGTATCAAATATCTTAGTTAATAAGGTCATGTATCAAATATCTTAATAAGGTTATGTATCAAATATCTTAGTTAATAAGGTCAGAACGTATCAAATATCTTAGTTAATAAGGTCAAGCGTATCTACAATGTTAGTTAAAAAGGTCAGAACGTATCTACCATTTTAGTAAATAAGGTCAGAATGTATCAACAATGTTAGTTTGTAAGGTCAGAATGTATCAACAATTTTAGTTAATCAAGTCAGAATGTATCAAATATCTTAGTTAATCAAGTCATGTATCAAATATCTTAGTTAATAAGGTCATGTATCAAATATCTTAGTTAATCAAGTCAGAATGTATCAAATATCTTAGTTAATCAAGTCAGAACGTATCAAATATCTTAGTTAATAAGGTCAGAACGTATCAAATATCTTAGTTAATAAGGTCATGTATCAAATATCTTAGTTAATCAGGTCATGTATCAAATATCTTAGTTAATAAGGTCAGAACGTATCAAATATCTTAGTTAATAAGGCCAGAATGTATCAACAATTTTTGTTAATCAAGTCAGAATGTATCAAATATCTTAGTTAATCAAGTCATGTATCAAATATCTTAGTTAATAAGGTCATGTATCAAATATCTTAGTTAATCAAGTCAGAACGTATCAAATATCTTAGTTAATAAGGTCAGAACGTATCAAATATCTTAGTTAATAAGGTCATGTATCAAATATCTTAGTTAATCAGGTCATGTATCAAATATCTTAGTTAATAAGGTCAGAACGTATCAAATATCTTAGTTAATAAGGTCAGAACGTATCAAATATCTTAGTTAATAAGGCCAGAATGTATCAACAATTTTTGTTAATCAAGTCAGAATGTATCAAATATCTTAGTTAATCAAGTCATGTATCAAATATCTTAGTTAATAAGGTCAGAACGTATCAAATATCTTAGTTAATAAGGTCAGAATGTATCAAATATCTTAGTTAATCAGGTCATGTATCAAATATCTTAGTTAATAAGGTAATGTATCAAATATCTTAGTTAATCAAGTCAGAATGTATCAAATATCTTAGTTAATCAGGTCATGTATCAAATATTTTAGTTAATAAGGTCATGTATCAAATATCTTAGTTAATAAGGTCATGTATCAAATATCTTAGTTAATCAAGTCAGAACGTATCAAATATCTTAGTTAATAAGGTTATGTATCAAATATCTTACTTAATAAGGCCATAATGTACCTACAATTTTAGTTAATAAGGTCAGAATGTATCAACAATGTTAGTTTTTAAGGTCAGAATGTATGAACAATTTTAGTTAATCAAGTCAGAATGTATCAAATATCTTAGTTAATCAAGTCATGTATCAAATATCTTAGTTAATAAGGTCATGTATCAAATATCTTAGTTAATAAGGTCAGAACGTATCAAATATCTTAGTTAATAAGGTCAGAATGTATCTACAATTTTAGTGAGGGCAGAACGAGCTCGAAAAAAAAATCAAACTCACAGAAATCACTATTAAATTATTGAAACTTAACAAAACTAAAATTGTCCCTATAGATAAGGTACCTTAGTCATTTGTGAGTGGCACGCTAACAGTGTTTAACTACCCCGTAAATATATTGATCTCTACCAATCGCCGGGATACCGGGATTACGTTCATCATTTTGAAATCGTTAATGTTTTACTGTAGGGTATTTGGAGTTCCAAACATTTTGATCACGTGAAGTAGATTGGTTGGCTGATAATATGTACTTTGTCATTCGGTATAGGTGCCTATGACATCACTATTACACCGGGTTCAATCGTACTGACCGGGCGCCGGTGTTTATTACACCTGGGCGTCGATGAATTTTACACCCGGGCAACGAAAATTTCTATAGAAAATAAACGCCGAAGACGCGATCAGAAGAACAGTTGAGACATTGTTTCTCTCATATCTCGCCAATTTGGATAGAGTTTGCCCATGTAAGATAGCTATGTAAGATAAATCTTTCTCTCATCCCTACCGGTATATCATACTGGTCTTGTCCAGGTAAATACACCCATGCTTGCTGTGTGTGTATTACCTCGCTTCCGGTGTAGGATAGCCACGCGCGCGCAATGATACAAAAGTAGGTCGCCGAACCGAAAGTAGATATTTCTATAGATTTGTAAACACATCGTCTGCTCCATGTGCTAGGCCAGATCTAATATTTTTTTTTATTTATGATATAAATTATGTAAAAAATCACGTTCTTTTATTGTTTTTTTATTAATAAAACATGGAACTATATTTTCACGCGAAAGGACACACTAGCTTGGCCGACATTAAGTTATTTGGCTTCGCTTGCAATGACAGGGCTGCTGAAACAACGTTAGACTGTGGAAATGAAGAACACAGTTTGCATATATGGGGTATGTTAAATCGATTGGCGCTGTTCTTTTTTTATTATATGCAGTAGAAAAAAGTTTGGATTGAGAAAAAATGGCGTCTATCTGAGAAAGCCATCGACAGATAGTGCCTATTTTTGCATATTTTAGGTTGGGGAATGAGAGAGAAATACTCAATCATATGTGGTTCATGTAGGATAGGGATATTTCACCCTCTGGGTCACAAAATGTGGTGAAACCCTCGGCGGAGCCTCGGGTTTTACCACATTTTGTGACCCCTCGGGTGGAATATCCCTATCCTACATGACCACATATGATAGAGTCTTAATATAATTTTAGGCATGGCCTATGTGAGAGCGCAGCAATCCCGGTGCCCATGGAATTCGAGAAACAAACACACATAATCTAGTCTACTAGGTGGTGACTCGCAATCCATGGTTTATTGATCAGCTACAAAATGAATATATTGCCAACAGATCTATACACTGGTTTGTAATAAAGTATATATTAAAGTATATATCAACAAGAATTATGATTTAGATAACTTACTACAAAAACTAAGCGTAGAATAAGTCTAGCTATGACAAGGTGACGGGACAGCAGACGAGCAGACGAGCAGCAGACGACAACAAACAAATTCGGAAGTCCTCTTTATTTTCTGTGCTATATTTGGTAAACTTGTATGCAACTCGAACGGACCGGAGCTGCACTCGTAAAACACAGAAATATTTTCGTTGAAAATTATACCGTTACGTTTTGAATATAAAAAATTAAGAAATTGTTCGAGATAAATTTTATTAACAAATTATAACTAGTGTGAAGTCAAACATTTGCATATTTTTAAAATGTTTATATTTTGTTATCTCCCGAGAATGTGACTTTGAATACAGTCTTGCGCAACACTGGATCTTGTCGTGACTTCCTGTTTCCGGTTACTGAGAAAGTTTTTGAACTCTAAGTATATTGGGGGAAAAGGGGGGGGGGTTCCGAGACATCTCTACCATTAAGTTCGCTACGTTCGAGCTGCGCTCTCTATAATCTTACATAGCATTTCACGCGCGCGGAGTAATCTGCGTTCAAGGGGGACAACTCTTACAACGTCGTCTGCTTGTGTTTACATCCGACAGTCCTTATCGTCGATGTCGGTTTTGAAACGTTGGACTTTACTATAAAAAATACATACTTTCTGAGATAAGTTAACTATATATCATATCAACAATAAACCAATAGGGCTACACGGTTAAACGATTATACATTTCATTTGAGCGAACATATAACTCCGTTACTGTAGACTATGCCTTCAGGCCTGTTGTAACAGCTACAGCACAGTGCAGACTGGCCCACCTGACAGGTTTGTCATTTGTCATTAAAAAAAGTGTAAACACACACAATCACCTGGCAATGGCAGGAAGTAAAATAAAAGCCACACATAAAACAATTCTAAAAAAGAAAATGTCAAACATCACAACCGATGAAATGGTTCCGTTTGCGTCAGCACGGGGGCCTGGAATTTGTTTACTCTACTGTACTGTACTGTCAGTAACTGTTTGGCCTACTCAGGAACCTGTGTATTTGGAAGTTGGGAATTGGCTCTTAAATGAACGAACATTCGGTAAAAATGATAACCCTCGATGTTCATATAAAAATATTTATTTTAATTGTAACTCAAGAGTCTGTTTGTATAGAGTAACCAGGAAAACTGTCATCCTAGCCTTTCAATATGATCATCGTTATCGAATGACCTACCTTCGTCATTCCATCAAGAAAACCGGTTAAACACATATCCTTTGTCACAGAAAAGATCGAATACTCGTATCGAGTCACTGTTCGCTGGTTCACACATGAAGTTGCCAAAATCACAATGAATTTTAAATTACCAGCCACGAAACATCGCCACGTCATGGCGATCGAGATCGACATCACTCTCAATAGCTTTGAACTATGAATGGAATTCCAATGGCAGTCGTGACGTCATGCAGTGACGTAGTATTTTATGAAAAAAAATGTGACTTGGCATTAAAAGTACAGTGTGTTCCGTGAAATGATTAAATATGTCGAGATGCAAATCAAAGTATATGTAAAATTAGAAAACTCATTTCAGCGTTGGATTTGAGTATTGTTGATAGAACTCCTTTTTCTCGGATGTTGACAATTTGATCACGGCCACGTAAAAGTCGGTCACGTTACGGCAATTGTTATCGGCGAATTGTTCATTCGTTCATTACTTAACCACAAAATGAATGAAATTTGTGTGCAAACTTAGTTTGCCTAAATCGGGTATGATCTTTCAGAATATCACAAGTATTTTTAGTAAAAACGTCAAATAAAGAAATTAAAAAATTGAAGAAAATGGATGGCTGAGGGACACTTTCGCCAGAAATTTGGTAATGATATGAGAGAAAAAGACTCTTTCATTATGTGTATATGTAGGATAGGGATATTCCACCCTCGGGATCACAAAATGTGGTAACACCCTCGGCAAGCCTCGGGTTTCACCACATTTTGTGACCCCTCGGGTGGAATAGCCCTATCCTACATATACACATATGAAAGAGTCTTATATTCTCCTTTTTTGATGTGATAATGCTGTCCTTCAAGGAAAATAACCCCACCACGGAACAATATGATAAATTAGCTATAACTTGCAAGGATAACGGACAGGAAAAACACTTCTCATTTTTTGCTAATTCGCCCACAGTGGATGCGGGTATGACCAAATTATGCCTCAATCCACGAATTATGCAACATATACAGCAAAATCCGCGATCGAAATGACTGTAAGTCTCACAGTTTATCGGAATTATATATTTTGACATTGTCAAGTCCTATTGGATTGATTGGTAATAGTTAAATAGGGAAATTAAACATTTCCGTATTTTACACCTGTGCCAACGAAGACGCTCTTGAGCTTTGCACCCGGGCGCCGCAATTCGCTGACATGGTAGTGATGTAAAAATTACCAGAGTTGGCCCTTTGATGGTTTTAGTTATGTATTTTTTGCATTTATGCAACTCGTTACAATTCATTCACGGATAGGCCTGTAAACACAGAAAATCCTACCTACGCCAAGTAACATGCATCTTATTTACATTAGCCCATGGTGACAAATCGAAACTGCTTAAACACCAGCGGAGAAATCAGGTGTACCGGATTGGTTACCATCTCATATGCTCATTGCAAAGGTACAAAAATAGTTTTTCTGAATTCAGCAAAGTCTGACTATCAACTTAATCGAAAAATCCTCTTTTAGTTGAAAAAATATAACTAAATCAATACGAATAGCGACAAAACCGCAATATTTTAAAACAATCGGGATTATCTAGCACGTTATAACAAAAACCGACCGGGATTACTTGAACACTGATTCCCCAATACATAAGGGAAGAATAGTCACTACATTATATACGGTATTCATAACTTACACTCTAAATGGTTCTCTCGCCTATCATTTCTCTCACTAGTTGCATGTAATTCTTATTCCCGACTCACTGATACAACACAAATGTCATTGGTCACGGATCAGCTAATATCGAGTCACAGTCACTCAGGTAATCAGCCACCATCGGTCACACAGACTAGTGTAATCAGGGCACACAGACAAGTCTCTCATTTGTCACACAGACTAAAGTAAGATATCTTCTCACACATACTAGTGTAGGATGAGTCACACAGACCACTTGGATACAGTGGATACATCTGGTCACACATACTAGTGTAGGATGAGTCACACAGACCACTTGGATACAGTGGATACATCTGGTCACACAGACCAGTGTAGGATGAGTCACACAGACCACTTGGATACAGTGGATACATCTGGTCACACAGACCATACAAATACCGGTGGTGTGACAACCGTGAGACGTTCAACTGGTAATGTCCGTTCACATGACACACCAACTGCATTTGGCCTTCCATCACATGATATATGGTGTCAACGGCCCTAACGGTCCCAACGGCGAAAAGCTACAATATACGTATATCCTAATACCGCAGGTCAAAGATGGGCCGCGCAAAACTTAAAACTTCCAATCCAATTCGAAAGATGTCGCGTCTGCGCAGATGCCTCATGACGTCACTGAGGTTATACGTATATCCTATTTCAATAATTATCATACATATTAAGCCACAGTATTACTCGGGTTTTTTTCTTATTCTAAAAAAAAACATTAAAAAATACATTCAATAGTTGCAGAGGTGATGTATGCAGAAAACGCATTTAATCTCCCGAAGAGGAAACACAATCGGCCACACATTGTATATATATTCCTTGTTCTCCATCGTTATCACAAGTGTAATGTTAAGAAACATCTTCAAGCCTAATAAAATATGCGCATAATGCACACCATTACGATCTTCTTTTTTTAAACATGAATATGAACAATCCACATGATTAAGGATTGTGGTAAGACCTTTGCTGAATTCAGAAAAAATTGTAGGTAGGGTTTTTCTGTGTTTAATTTCGTTTCCTCGACCCTTTAAAGAGGTCTGTCCGTGAATTAATTTGGAAAATGTTGGTAGGGTTTTTCTGTGTTTAATTTCGTTTCCTCGACCCTTTAAAGAGGTCTGTCCGTGAATTAATTGTAACGAATTGCATAAATGCAAAAAATTACATAAACAAAAATCATCAAAAGGCCAACTCTGGTAATTTTTTACATCACTACCATGTCAGCTAATTGCGGCGCCAGGGTGCAAAGCTCAAGAGCGTCTTCGTTGCCACAGGTGTAAAATACGGAAATGTTTAATTTTCCTATTTAACTATTACCAATCAATCGAATAGGACTTGACAATGTCAAAATATATAATTCCGATAAACTGTGAGACTTACAGTCATTTCGATCGCGGATTTTGCTGTATATGTTGCATAATTCGTGGATTGAGGCATAATTTGGTCATACCCGCATCCACTGTGGGCGAATTAGCAAAAAATGAGAAGTGTTTTTCCTGTCCGTTATCTTTGCAAGTTATCGCCAATTGATCATTTTTTTCCGTGGTCGGGTTATTTTCCTTGAAGGACAGCATTATCACATCAAAAATGAGAAAAAGATCTCAACCGTTCTTCCGATCCCGTCTTCGGCGTTCATTTTCTATAGAAATTATCGTTGCCCGAGTGTAAAATTCATCGACGCCCAGGTGTAAGATTAAAATCAGAACTGATATGTATGTTCGTTTATATTACATTGGTTGGCTTATTTCGCTGACAGGCATGTCATCAGATATTTGTGTAACACGGTGTTTTATTTACCTTCCAGCTTTCATTGTAAATGACGTATACACACACACGCAATTTTAATACAACCGCATAATTGTTTCTGTTGTCAACTTGTTATACAATTACGTGACAGTGTTTATATATTTTGAAAATGTTTTTCTTTAAATGATTTGTCGACATTTTTTCTTGTGATCCTTTAAAGGTCTGAAATAATTATACAATTATATGGCCTACCCGGCTGTTCAGCATTTTGTTTCACTACATGGGCTCTATAGTAGCAACCATTCATGCATGCCAATGAGAACCATTAATGCATGTACTGCATGTACATTAGTGCTATCATTTTGTTGACAGCAGGCCATGGCGGACACGTTAAATGTATACTGGTGCCCAAGCCTACTCCTTACCCTCGCCACACAGATCCTGGGCATACTTTGGCCCTTTTGGTATCGGGTGACATGGGATCAGGAAGGTATCATTCGAACGCAGCACGCGGGACTATTCTCAGCGTTCAATGATGCGGACTATATTGTCCTATGTGGAGGGATGGATGTATGCCAGGATGTGGACCCTAACTCTAGTATATCGTGTAAGTAAATCAACAACTTATCTATTCTAACATGTATTTGTCAAATTCAAATATTTAAGTGATTTATGCAAACGAGTAAAATACAAGTAATAACGGAATTGTGCTTCCTTTTTTCAATGAATATTTACGAAACTTGACAGGATAGCTCAGGTGTATTTGAACGTATCTAAATTGAAAATCGAACTACACGATAGAGAAACCCCACAGGCCAGACGTTCACATTTGTGAAAGCGGAAGTAATTATGGGGAAGTAATACTGGTGTTGTAACCACACCACAGGGACAACCTATATCCCCCTATATCTATCATTACTATTATATCACAGGGTACAACCTATATCCCCCTATATATATCATTACTATTACACCACAGGGACAACCTATATCCCCCTATATATATCATTACTATTACAACACAGGGACAACCTATATCCCCCTATATATATATTATTACTATTACACCACAGGGTACAACATATATCCCCCTATATATATCATTACTATTACACCACAGGGACAACCTGTACCCCCCTATATTTATCATTACTATTACACCACAGGGAAAACCTATATCCCCCTATATATATATTATAACTATTACACCACAGGGACAACCTGTATCCCCCTATATTTATCATTACTATTACACCACAGGGACAACCTGTATCCCCCTTTATATGTATCATTGCTATTACACCACAGGGACAATCTGTATCCCCCTATATCTATCATTACTATTACACCACAGGGAAAACCTATATCCCCCTATATATATATTATAACTATTACACCACAGGGACAACCTGTATCCCCCTATATTTATCATTACTATTACACCACAGGGACAACCTGTATCCCCCTTTATATGTATCATTGCTATTACACCACAGGGACAATCTGTATCCCCCTATATCTATCATTACTATTACACCACAGGGAAAACCTATATCCCCCTATATATATATTATAACTATTACACCACAGGGACAACCTGTATCCCCCTATATTTATCATTACTATTACACCACAGGGACAACCTGTATCCCCCTTTATATGTATCATTGCTATTACACCACAGGGACAATCTGTATCCCCCTATATCTATCATTACTATTACACCACAGGGACAACCTATATCCCCCTATATATATCATTACTATTACACCACAGGGACAACCTATATCCCCCTATATATATCATTACTATTACACCACAGGGTACAACCTATATCCCGCTATATATATATCATTACTATTACACCACATGGTACAACCTATATCCCCCTATATATATTATTACTATTACACCACATGGTACAACCTATACTCCCTATATTTATCATTACTATTACACCACAGGGTACAACCTATATCCCCCTATATATATCATTACTATTACACCACATGGTACAACCTATATCCCCCTATATATATCATTACTATTACACCACATGGTACAACCTATATCCCCCTATATATATCATTACTATTACACCACAGGGACAACCTATATCCCCTATATCTATCATTACTATTACACCATATGGTACAACCTATATCCCCCTATATATATCATTACTATTACAACACAGGGACAACCTATATCCCCCTATATATATATTATTACTATTACACCACAGGGTACACATATATCCCCCTATATATATCATTACTGTTACACCACAGGGACAACCTATATCCCCCTATATATATCATTACTATTACACCACAGGGACAACCTATATCCCCCTATATATATCATTGCTATTACACTACAGGGACAACCTATATCCCGCTATATATATATCATTACTATTATATCACAGGGTACAACCTATATCCCCCTATATATATCATTACTGTTACACCACAGGGACAACCTATATCCCCCTATATATATCATTACTATTACACCACATGGTACAACCTATATCCCCTTATATATATATCATTACTATTACACCACATGGTACAACCTATATCCCCCGATATTTATCATTACTATTACACCACATGGTACAACATGTACCCCCTATATATATCATTACTATTACACCACAGGGTACAAGAATATAAATCGTGCCACGTAAATCTCTCCAGACAGATTGTTATTATAAATCCCTACTCGAGTGTTAATCTTCACTTCAACACGGTTACGCGTCCAACATAAATCAGCGGTGTTGAGCACGTGTATAACATGTTATCCTGACCTTGATCGTCAGGTAACTACAGAGTTTGTTGTTTTTATTTATTTTCGTCAAAACATTAGATTACGGGAAAATATTAAAAGGTGACGAGATACAACGTATATGACCCATGAATCCAGGACTTAGGGCTGGTTTTGACTAGCAAATTATTGGATACGAAATTCAACCTAGAAATCGCCAAGAGAGTTAACAGAAACTAAGGAAAATAGTGCCTTAGAATTTTATTTTTGAAACAGTCGAACAATGAATCGTCTTGCTATCAATCTTAACATCAAACCGCACCATTCCATTGTTTCGTCTTTCTCTTAAATTTAATATAGACTGTCACCATACAGCTGTTTCGTTTTTTCATTAATCTTGTTATAAACTGTTACCATACAGCTTTTTCATCTTTCTATTAATTATAATATAGACACTGTCACCGTACAACTGTTTCGTTTTTTCTATTAATCTTAATATAGACTGTCACCCTGCAGCTGTTTCGCCTCTTTATTAATCTTAATAAAAACTGTCACCATATAGCTGTTTCGTTTTTTTTTCTATCAACCTTAATATAAACATACATTGTACAGCTATGTCACCATACAGCCATGTATAAAACACGTCATACGGTAATAGAGTATGTACAAACAGTATCACACATCAAATGGAGAGAAAAGTGACATATATCTCGATGTTTGCACATTTCTGAATATCTTATGACATGGTGAATAGCCACACAGAATGTCGGATATACTGATCTTTAACACCAAACCACTGATTTTTATTTACTATAGCCCAGGAGTTGGTGAACAACAGTCAGGCGTTGGAATAACTGCTGGTGCTTTTCCCTCCACCAATGTGATCTTTGATATTCTCTAAAACAAAATTGTTCAGTTCATCGACAGGGATATAGCGTCGTTTCTTCCTGTAATCAATATAGTGTTGAGGGTGACATATGTTGACAGTAAGGTTTTGGTATAGACTTGTTTATTAAAATTATCACAAACGACGACACTGTTGTCTACGAGTGAGAATACCCCTTCTTTTTACATAGGGATTGGATTTCACTTTTATGTTAACCATGCTTTTATGGAGCAATTCTTCTAAGAATATATTCTATGGGGCGCGCCAGCGCCCCATTTAGAATATATTCTTAGAGGAATTGCTCCATAAAAGCATGGTTAACATAAAAGTGAAATCCAATCCCTATATTTACACTTACGGATGTTGTTTCTATAAGTCTTTGTGATTACAATATTTTTTCTTTGTAAATAAAAAAAAATCATATAAAAGTCGGACACAGTGGGAGGAGTCAATTATTAGAACAGCCAATGGTGACGCTTCACAACAAATTGAGACTTTTTTTCCGCGGTAAAAAATAGTTCTGTTTTTTATTATGATATTAACATAAATAACAAAAACATTTTGATAGATTATCATATTTAATATTGTTAAACATGTTATTTTTATACATTTAACAATGGTAAACAAAGCGTAACTTAAATTGTAAATGTAAACAAAGCCATGTGCTTGGCGAAAGTAGTTCCCGTACCCTGTCATATTTTCATACGCAAGCTCAAAGGTCAATGTTTCCATGCAAGAATGGTAAACCAATCGGTCTGGTATTGTTATATAGTGACAAAACTTTGCAAGTGTAAATATAGTGTATTGAAATTCGTGTTATGGAATTAGAGAAACCTTGTGTTTTGTATTTCTATATGAGGATATTAAATCGTCGTAAACATGTCTCTGTAAAGAGTTGTTTGATCTTACTATATTCTTCACACCATTGTCTGCTTGCACAGCAGACACATATTTTAAAAGCAAATTAACACAGGAATTGAGTGATAGTAATTATGCATACACGTGTTTAAAGTAATACATACACAGGTATTACGTGATACATACACAGGTATTGAGTAATACATACACAGGTATTACGTGATACATACACAGGTATTGAGTAATACAAACACAGGTATTGAGTAATACATACACAGGTATTGAGTAATACATACAAATGTATAGAGTAATACATACACAGGTATTGAGTAATACATACACAGGTATTGAGTAATACATACAAATGTATAGAGTAATACATACACAAGTATTGAGTAATACATACACAGGTATTGAGTAATACATACAAATGTATAGAGTAATACATACACAGGTATTGAGTAATACATACACAAGTATTGAGTAATACATACAAATGTATTGAGTAATACATACAAATGTATTGAGTAATACATACACAGGTATTACGTGATACATACACAGGTATTGAGTTATACATACACAGGTATTGAGTAATACATACACAGGTATTGAGTTAAACATACACGGGTATTGAGTTATACATACACAGGTATTGAATAATAGATACACAGGTATTGAGTAATACACACACATGTATTGAGTTATACATACACATGTATTGAGTAATACATACACAGGTATTGAGTAATACATACACAGGTATTGAATACGTAATACATACACAGGTACTGAATACGTAATACATACACAGGTATTGAGTTAAACATACACAGGTATTGAGTTATACATACATATGTATTGAGTAATACGAGGGGTGTTCCAAAAATAATGTCACTTGCATCGGTGTTCATACAGCGGAAGTGCTTTTGTTCATTTTAATTTGCTCTGCCCTTCAAAATACTCTCCGCCAGCGTGAACACACCTTTTTAGCCGGTCAATCCATTTTTGGAAGCATTTTTTATACTCTTCAATGGGTACACCCATCAGACACTGATAAACAGCAGATCCAAGGGCATTTCTCGAATTGTATCTCCTTCCCGATAAATGATATTTAAGTTTTGGAAAGAGAAAATAGTCGCAGGGGGCCAAGTCTGGCGAATACGGAGGGTGCGGAAGGACGGTAACCTTCTCTGACTCCAAAAAGTCAGTCACAATACGTGCCTTGTGAGCGGGTGCATTATCATGCAAAAGTCGGACATACTTAAGTCCTGTTTTGGGGCGGCGACTTTTGTAGTAGTTCTTCAACTTTCTCAGAACAACGTTTTTATAGAACTTGCCTGTGACCGTTCTGCCTTTTGGCACCGGGATTTGAATAGCTGGACCCTTATTAGTGAAAAAAATAGCATACAAAACCTTCTTTACCGTTCGTATTCGTTTGGCAATACTTGGGCGTCTGGCATTTTTAGTGGCCCATATTCGGTTGGCAACCTTCCGCTTTGGTTCAAAATAATACACCCAGGTCTCATCACCAGTGACTATATTATCAAAAGCCTTTTTACTATATTTTGGGTACATTTTGAGAAGTTTGTTTGCCATTGTTACACGCGTCTTCTTTTGCTCATCCGTTAACAAATGGGGTATCCATCTTGCATTTATCTTTCTAACTTTTAGGTGTTTCTTCAAAATTGCATGAACTCTTGCTAACGACAAGTTTGTCATTCGAGCCAATTGTCTTACGGTGAATCGAGCATCAGTTTTGAGGATATTTCGGATTTTTTCTATGTTACCTTTGGTCGTAGTTGTTGCAGGACGACCTGGGTGAGCAGCATCTTTCAGTTGCTGCTGCCCAGCACTAAATTTACCTACCCACCTACAAACAGTCCTGTGAGACATTTGGCCCTCCCCATAAATGTCACACACCTCGCGGTGAATATCTACAGCCTTTATGCCGAGTAATGACTTACCTTTTATATAGGCCCTAATTTCAAGAACATTTTCAGCTCGTTTTACTGTCATTTTGTGTCTAGTCTAACGAATAGGCTATGAAACGATGTACACTGTACCGAGGCCAGTGAACGTGTGGACGAGATATTTACCTGTGTCACGAGCCAGTGATCACTCAATCGACACGAGGTGGTTTTGTGCATAAATTGCACGATTTCCGCGAAATAAAGCACAGATGACATTATTTATGGAACACCCCTCGTACATACAAATGTATAGAGTAATACATACACGGGTATTACGTGATACATACACATGTATTGAGTAATACATACACAGGTATTGAGTTATACATACACAGGTATTACGTGATACATACACAGGTATTGAGTTATACATACACAGGTATTGAGTTATACATACACAGGTATTGAGTAATACATACACAAGTATAGAGTAATACATACACAGGTATTACGTGATACATACACAGGTATTGAGTTATACATACACAGGTATTGAGTAATACATACACATGTATTGAGTAATACATACAAATGTATAGAGTAATACATACACAGGTATTACGTGATACATACACAGGTATTGAGTAATACATACAAATGTATAGAGTAATACATACACAGGTATTGAGTAATACATACACAGGTATTGAGTAATACATACACAGGTATTGAGTAATACATACAAATGTATAGAGTAATACATACACAGGTATTGAGTAATACATACACAGGTATTACGTGATACATACACAGGTATTGAGTAATACATACACAGGTATTGAGTAATACATACAAATGTATAGAGTAATGCGTACACAGGTATTGAGTAATACATACACAGGTATTACGTGATACATACACAGGTATTGAGTAATACATACACAGGTATTGAATAATACATACACAGGTATTGAGTAATACATACAAATGTATAGAGTAATACATACACAGGTTTTGAGTAATACATACACAGGTATTGAATAATACATACAAATGTATAGAGTAATACATACACAAGTATTGAGTAATACATACACAGGTATTAAGTAATACATACAAATGTATAGAGTAATACATACACAGGTATTGAGTAATACATACACAAGTATTGAGTAATACATACACAGGTATTGAGTAATACATACACAAGTATTGAGTTATACATACAAATGTATTGAGTAATACATACACAGGTATTGAGTTATACATACACAGGTATTGAGTAATACATACACATGTATTGAGTAATACATACAAATGTATAGAGTAATACATACACAGGTATTACGTGATACATACACAGGTATTGAGTAATACATACAAATGTATAGAGTAATACATACACAGGTATTACGTGATACATACACAGGTATTGAGTTATACATACACAGGTATTGAGTAATACATACACATGTATTGAGTAATACATACAAATGTATAGAGTAATACATACACAGGTATTACGTGATACATACACAGGTATTGAGTAATACATACAAATGTATAGAGTAATACATACACAGGTATTGAGTAATACATACACAGGTATTGAGTAATACATACACAGGTATTGAGTAATACATACAAATGTATAGAGTAATACATACACAGGTATTGAGTAATACATACACAGGTATTACGTGATACATACACAGGTATTGAGTAATACATACACAGGTATTGAGTAATACATACAAATGTATAGAGTAATGCGTACACAGGTATTGAGTAATACATACACAGGTATTACGTGATACATACACAGGTATTGAGTAATACATACACAGGTATTGAATAATACATACACAGGTATTGAGTAATACATACAAATGTATAGAGTAATACATACACAGGTTTTGAGTAATACATACACAGGTATTGAATAATACATACAAATGTATAGAGTAATACATACACAAGTATTGAGTAATACATACACAGGTATTAAGTAATACATACAAATGTATAGAGTAATACATACACAGGTATTGAGTAATACATACACAAGTATTGAGTAATACATACACAGGTATTGAGTAATACATACACAAGTATTGAGTTATACATACAAATGTATTGAGTAATACATACACAGGTATTGAGTTATACATACACAGGTATTGAGTAATACATACACATGTATTGAGTAATACATACAAATGTATAGAGTAATACATACACAGGTATTACGTGATACATACACAGGTATTGAGTAATACATACAAATGTATAGAGTAATACATACACAGGTATTGAGTAATACATACACAGGTATAGAGTAATACATACACAGGTATTGAGTAATACATACACAGGTATTACGTGATACATACACAGGTATTGAGTAATACATACACAGGTATTGAGTTATACATACACAGGTATTGAATACGTAATACATACACAGGTATTGAATACGTAATACATACACAGGTATTGATTTTTACATACACAGGTATTGAGTAATACAACAACAGGTATTGAGTAATACATACACAGGTATTGAGTAATACATACACAGGTATTGAGGAATACATACACATGTATTGAGTAATACATACACAGGTATTGAGTAATACATACACAGGTATTGAGTAATACATACAAATGTATAGAGTAATACATACACATGTATTGAGTAATACGTACACAGGTATTGAGTTATACATACACAGGTATTACGTGATACATACACAGGTATTGAGTAATACATACACAGGTATTACGTGATACATACACAGGTATTGAGTAATACATACACAGGTATTACGTGATACATACACAGGTATTGAGTTATATATACACAGGTATTGAGTAATACATACACAGGTATTGAGTAATACATACACAGGTATTACGTGATACATACACAGGTATTGAGTTATACATACACAGGTATTGAGTAATACATACACAGGTATTACGTGATACATACACAGGTATTGAGTTATACATACACAGGTATTGAATACGTAATACATACACAGGTATTGAGTTATACATACACAGGTATTGAGTTATACATACACAGGTATTGAGTAATACATACACAGGTATTGAGTAATACATACAAATGTATAGAGTAATACATACACAGGTATTGAGTAATACATACACAAGTATTGAGTTTTACATACACAGGTATTGAGTTATACATACACAGATATTGAGTTATACATACACAGGTATTGAGTTATACATACACAGGTATTACGTGATACATACACAGGTATTGATTAAATGGCGAATAATGAAATGAAATTCTAACATACAGTTGCTGTATCCTTCGGAAACTCTACAGAGTTGTCCTAGCCCAATAGTTTTATCAGGTGTTATTATTATAATCAGGGTTCCATTGCTTTTAGGACTTGTTTAACCGTTTGCTGGGTTCGTTAGATGTGTGTTCACTAGAAAGGGTGTACAAATCAGTATGCGTAATTGTTTCTTTGTCACTGCCCCCATTTTCAGATTGAGAACGTGACATTTCTTTGGAATTGACCTGGCTCTTTATGGCCTTCTTTCCTTTTTTTGTTCTCGGTTTAATGTTGAAGTATATTACAACCGGTATGTTTAGAACGTCTTAAAGTATAACACAAATGTCCCAACATAAACTTGACTATACCACAGTTTCAATGTAGTATTGTGTACTTAAATTTGGTAAAGTCTACATTGCGTTTAGCTAGTATGCATTTTAGATCAGCAAAGATGGCGTCCGTACCTGTCTATATAACGTATGTGTATTGTAAACAAACCGTGACACGAGGTAAACATATAACCAGAATGTTCTACCTCAGGTAAACCTCTGTAAATATACGGATGTGGATATTGTGTGAATCAGAACCAGCTTAGTGTGTAACAATATCTTCAGCGATATTTAAGTGATCGAAAATGATAGGATCAGATATTTCTGCACTTTTTAGTGTTTTTTTATTCCTAATATCATTCTGTCATGGTACAGTTGTCGCTATGCACGCCCTAATTCACTCTAAATTCATTAAACTTAATACCTGGGCTATAAAACTTCTATGTACACGTTTGTAACTAACAGCTTTTAACATTTCCATTGGTTACTGTCCAGAACAATGGAAGGTGATAGGATGGAGATCGGCGCGCTGTCTTCCATTACAGACATCATAATATATACCTGTACTTCAAATAAACGAAATGTTGCTAACACAAAATCGATAAATAACATACAAATGTATCTGAAATAGAAAACACATTACCATTGCCATCCATTCGCCAATGCCATAGAAATGGAAGGAAATGTTCTAAAATCTTGAGTATAATGTTGAGAGACGTTAGCCGTATTTATATAACTAACATCTGTGATATTCATTTAGCCCAATTTTACCCATTGTATGTGGAACTCTCTCGGCTCAGTAACAATTCAATGGATGCGCTTATCTGATCTGTATGTGATGTGTACTTCTATTGACAATGACTGTACAGAGTTTGCCTATTTACAAATTAACGTTTTCGATATGTAGTCATATGTCTGGTGAGATGAATTTAAAGTATTATATCCAACATAGCGTGTCAAAACAAGTTATTCATTATATAATGAATCAAGTACCCGTTTTATAGATTGGCGGATAGTGATGATAATAATACTAAACATTTAAAAAAAAAAACTCTAATAAAACTGCCACCACCACATTTCTATTCTATTCCAAGACGTTTTTATCCAGGAATTCAGCATTGCATTGTGTTAATTTATATTTAGATCGTTTCTTATCTCTGATTTATTATTATTTATCATTATTTCAGATAATTATGACATCGCAAAGACACTTCTGATGGCAGGAAGTGTGTTCCTCTCGCTAGGATTTGTGGTGTCAGTCCCGGGGTGTTGGAAAACTGTTGGAGGAAATTATCTTATGTTAGCGAGAATTTGTGGATATGCAGGTAATAAGGCACTTTGGCTACATAACATGATACCTTGAAAAGTTTATTAAATCAATGTGTGGTTAGAACAGCGGTATTCTACAACTGATGATCATCACTGGAACACCAACTAATTACTGAATGTCCATTGCCCAACACATTCACGAACGTGTATCCCGATCTAAAGACGACACATTCACGAACGTGTATCCCGAACAGATGATGACACATCCACGAACGTGTATCCCGAACTAATGATGACACATTCACAAATGTGTATCCCGAACTAATGATAACACATTCACGAACGTGTATCCCGAACTAATGATAACACATTCACGAACGTGTATACCAAATTAATGATAACACATTCACGAACGTGTATCCCGAACTAATGATAACACATTCACAAACGTGTATCCCGAACTAATGATAACACATTCACAAACGTGTATACCAAACTAATGATAACACATTCACAAACGTGTATCCCGAACTAATGATAATACATTCACGAACGTGTATCCCGAACTAATGATAACACATTCACAAACGTGTATCCCGAACTGATGATAACAAATTCACAAACGTGTATCCCGAACTAATGATGACACATTCACGAACGTGTATACCAAACTAATGATAACACAACCATGAACGTGTATCCCGAACTAATGTTAACACAATCACGAACGTGTATCCCGAACAGATGATGACACATCCACGAACGTGTATCCCGAACTAATGATAACACATCCACGAACGTGTATCCCGAACTAATGATAACACATTCACGAACGTGTATCCCGAAACTAATGATAACACATTCACGAACGTGTATCCCTAACTAATGATAACACATTCACGAACGTGTATCCCGAACTAATGATAACACATTCACGAACGTGTATCCCTAACTAATGATAACACATTCACGAACGTGTATCCCGAACTAATGATAACACATCCACGAACGTGTATCCCGAACTAATGATAACACATTCACGAACGTGTATCCCTAACTAATGATAACAAATTCACGAACGTGTATCCCGAACTAACAATAAGGTCCGTTATGTGTATCGCAACTAACAACCAGTCCTGATTTCATTGGCTCACATATTCACGAATTTGTATCCCAACTAACAACCAGACCTGTTTTCATTGGCTAACATAAACTAAAGTGTATCCAAAATAACGGCCAGTACCGTTTTCATTGGCTAACACATTTACGAACGTGTAACCCAATCAACCCACTTTACATCAACTCACTATTACATGTATGTAAAACTAGAACTGTCGACAGGATGGCTGACTAATACCCCCGCAATCTGCATAAGTCAATGGTGAATTGGAACTCTTATTTAGAGGCTAACTAAGATAACCCAGTAATATAGTGACCAGTTGCCATAGCAACCATAATTTTGAGAAAAAGAAAGTGGCATGCACATCTACACATGGTCCCCTATATTTGTGTGAAGTTTCATTGAAATCGGCCCTTCGGTTTAGGAGGAGTTGTCTGGACAAACTTAAAGTTATAGTTCTTATTGGAAAACTTGTTTATAGTGACCAGTTGCAATAGCAACCATAATTTTGAGAAAAAAAGTGGCATGCACATCTTCACATGGTCCTCTATATTTGTGGTGGTATTTATATGTAAATTGAATTTTAGATAGTTTCGTATCTGCTGTTTTTCTAATGCTAGTTTTGCCTAAAATTGTAACGCGGTAGTTTCGTATCTGCTGTTTTTCTAATGCTAGCTTTGCCTAACTTGTAACGCGGCCTCGTTTTAGTTATTAGTGTCACGCCATGCTGTGCTAGCTTAGTGGTTGCTGACCGCTGCTTTTTAAATCGTTTTTTTTTAATCTTGCCTCACCAATGTCATCTAGACCTAAAAGATTCAATGCCGGTAACAAGATGGCAGACATCATTCAGAACATCAACCATTCTGAAGAAAGCGACGACGAATTCCACGAATCCATACAGGAGGGCGATCACAGTTCTGATCACGATACCCTTGACGATCATGGGGCAGACGAACACGTGGCTACGAATGATACCGACCCTGAGTTACAAGACCTGGAGCAACAACTCCAGCAACTTCAACGGGCTCGCCGGAAAGCAGAACTAAGACAAAAAATTGAAAAGGAACAGGAACAACTACGTCAGCTAACGGTTTGTCGTAACCAGGATAAGCATAAGGAGCCGGGGGCGGCCATGTCTCCTACCCGCAGTCAACAAACCACCACTCCACCAACTTCAGATCCCTCGGGAGGCTTACCGATCGGGACTGCCACCATCACAGAATCAGGTGAGCATAAAACCAAGGCATTGAAAATTGTAGACTTCGACTGGCAGGACCCCGTCCAGACGTATGAAACCGTATGTATGGGCGGGGGAATGGAATTCCGCATTGGCAAACAAAAAACACTAGATAGATTTTCAATCGAACAGTGGGGATATGCCAATATTAAGATTATGAATGCATTGATTAGGGATAAAAAGCTGGACGACCCCGCCCCATATTTGAACTATTCTGCCAAGATTTTCCGGTTAGCTTCAAAATATATTTGGCTAAGCGTACTGCTGTATGACCGAGAGTATAGAGAGTTACAAGCCACAGAGGGGTTCCAATGGGGAACACATCGCCAAGATTTAATGGACTTCAATCTCCTCCTCAAAACTGACAATACAACAAACAAAGCCTTGCTTGATGCTAGAAACAATAGACTTGGTCACACTAGAAACACGAATGGCACACAGGTACACCAATATCAAGACCGACGTCGTGGTCCTTTTCTCAACAATGGGCAAGAAATTTGTCGTAACTTCAATGCAGACAAGTGTTTTAAAAACAACTGTAGAATGGCTCATGTTTGTGCTGTGTGTATGGCTACTGATCACTCATCTACTGGCCATGGTCACCCAAGAGTTCGTCAACAAGGTGTTTCAAAAAACGGGGCCCCCGAGAGGGAGTAGATGTTAAGGCCACGCCCCCTCCCACTACAGACAATCATAGACTATCCGGAGAGAGAGTGGATACTCGATGGTGTACGGAATGGTTTTCGACTTACTACCATGTATGGACCCTATCAGCATCTCGAATGTGATAATTATGGATCTACGTCAAAATTTAAGGCTCTGGTTGAGGAACAGATACGGACAGAGATTGGTCTTGGGAACTATGTCATTACTACAGAAAAACCTACTATCGTGAGTGCTTTAGGTGCTGTCGGTAAACCTAATACATGACGCTAGTATGCCTAATTTTGGTTGTTTAAATTCCTACACAACGGACAATAGTTGCACATACATGGATTTACGTCATGCCATAAAACTGATAAAGTCATATTCATATCTGGCCAAAGTTGACTTAAAAAGCGCCTACCGGTCAGTACAGATAAATAGTGCAGAATATCCACTCACTGGACTCAAGTGGACTTTTAGTGGGGACAAGAATCCCACCTACATGTATGATGCAAAACTGCCTTTTGGCCATTCACGTAGCCCTAGTATTTTTCAAAAACTCAGTTCATCGGTCTGTGCAATCATGCGTAAAAAGTACAATGTCACGGTCATCGCCTACTTGGATGATTTTCTGATAATTGAGGACGACTTCCACTTGTGCAGTAGAGCCCTCCGTATACTGTTAAATGTCCTACGTCGTTTGGATTTTAATATAAGCTGGTCAAAAGTTGTGGATCCTACCCAGCGACTGGTATTCTTGGGGATTGAAATTGATACATGTGATCTTTCGCTCAGCTTGCCTCCAGAAAAAATGAAAGAATTTCATGACGTGTTGTGTTCATTTTCATGTAGGAAAAGAGCGAGTGTTAAACAAATACAAGCCTTGTGTGGAAAATTAAATTGGGCTAGTATTGTGGTTAGAGGAGGACGCACCTTCCTTCGACGCATGTTATCTCTCATCCCAAAATGTGCAAAAGGTTCTCACAAAGTGATTCTTTCCCCGGATTTTTCGCGGATCTTTCATGGTGGATACAATTTATGTCTGTTTTTAATGGCAAAGTGAATTTTTTATGCAAGCGTCCCATAACTGGATTACAAACCGATGCATGCGACTTTGGCGGTGCTGGATATTTCAATGGTGATTTTTTCTACACAAACTGGCCACTAGACCTTCCCTTTATTGTTACGGAACATATCAATGTTAAAGAAACTGCTGCAGTGGTCTTAGCAGCAGCTAGGTGGGGTCGGTTGTGGTCAGGGAAGCGTGTGATTGTATCAACGGACAATACTACAACTATGTATGCTATAAACAAGGGGTCGTCTAGACATCCTGTGATTATGACTCTACTACGAGTTCTATTTTGGTTTTCGGCACTCTTTAATTTTGAAATAGTTGCAAAACATTTACCAGGTCGTTTGAACATTATTGCTGATAGTGCCTCTCGTTTACATGAAAATGACCAGTTAGCTCGTCTATATAATATACTGAGTAGCTATGAATACTATGACTTTAATGTGCAGGAACTATTACGACATATGTCTCCACTTTTTGTATTCTGCAGATGGTGGTACCCCGGACTTGCAGACAGAAAAAGGGAGACTATCAGAGACAGTCGTTCGCCTACAAAAACAGGGGTGGGCTAATTCCACGTCAGAAACTTACTCCACGCATTATAAAACATATAGAACTATTTGTGATGTGTATAAGGTTGAAAGTGTACCGGCTGACACTACCACTATTGAACACTATATAGCATATTTAGTAGATGTCAAACACTTGAAGTTTAACAGTGTAAAATGTTATCTAAACATTGTATCAATTTTGCACAAATCTGCAGGGTTGCCTGACCCTATTGCATCATCTTGGGCTGTACAACACCTCCTAAAAGGTGTAAAGCGTGAACTTGGTACCGCCCAGTCTTGTAAAACTGCTTTATCACCACATGTACTTTTAAAAATGCATAATGCTTTGGATTTTTCATACCAAAACAATCGTGTTTTTTGGGCAGCCTGCTTAACAGGTTTTTTTGGGTTTTTACGACCAAACAATTTTTTGGTTAAGGGTGCCTTTAACCCTTCTGTTCATGTTCAATACATTGATTTGTTACAATACCCTTGGGTTTTTTTGCTTTCGCTAAAAATTGTAAAAACTCTCCAGTTTAGGCAACACCCTATAGATTTTATCTAAGCTATATTCCCACCCTCTCTGTCCTTGTCGGGCTATTCGTAATGCCCTTGTGTCGGGCCAGGACCCCCTCGGCCCCCTTTTTGTGTTATCATCAGGTTCCTGTCTCACATACTCAGTATTTCTAAGAGCTTTGCGTGTTGTATTGAATGATATCGGTTTTGACCAGTCTTCCTTTGGGGGGCATTCGTTCCGCCGGGGAGCTGCTACATGGGCTCATTCGGCTGGTTTGGAGGGTTCCCAAATCCAATTATTGGGATATTGGGCTAGTGATTGTTTTAAACGATATGTTGACCACACAAATGATGACAAGCATGCTGCTCTACAAGTTTTTTGCAAAAACCTACCTTCAGTAGTACCTGGCTAGGTTTTTTTTTTTTTTTTTTTTTTCAGCAGTTACACATTACCAACACTCTATCTTCGGGTTTGGAATAATGTATTCTACCAGTATATTGTATATTTTTCCATTAGTCCATCGGATATACTTGTACAATATATTTGATTGTAATTTGTGTCTGTGTTTATTAAAGCCATTCTGAATTTATATCATCGGTATTGCCTTCTTGATAATAATAGAAACTAGGTAAAGTGGTATTTATATGTAAATTGAATTTTAGATAGTTTCGTATCTGCTGTTTTTCTAATGCTAGTTTTGCCTAAAATTGTAACGCGGTAGTTTCGTATCTGCTGTTTTTCTAATGCTAGCTTTGCCTAACTTGTAACGCGGCCTCGTTTTAGTTATTAGTGTCACGCCATGCTGTGCTAGCTTAGTGGTTGCTGACCGCTGCTTTTTAAATCGCCTCTCCCACCCTCCCAGTAGAATTACTAGGGTGCTTGTAGGTTGTTTTTTTCAACTTGCTAAATTTGCTATCTATTTGCTTTTTACTTTTATGTATATATGTGTGTTCATTCGTTTATGTTATAGGTATGTGGAATAATGTATTCTACCAGTATATTGTATATTTTTCCATTAGTCCATCGGATATACTTGTACAATATATTTGATTGTAATTTGTGTCTGTGTTTATTAAAGCCATTCTGAATTTATATCATCGGTATTGCCTTCTTGATAATAATAGAAACTAGGTAAATGAAGTTTCATTGAAATCGGCCCTTCAGTTTAGGAGGAGTTGTCCGGACAAACTTAAAGTTATGGTTCTTAGAGATATCCTTGTTCGCGGAACAGACCCATGATTGATTATTTTTCTCACATACTTGCAACCAAACGTAAGTTTTTATGAAAATTTGTCATCGCGCCGTCTTCAATGCTCCTTGGAATGTGCGTCAAAATTGATGACGTCATCATTTACGACTTGGTTACTCAACGTAAAATGATGACGTTACGTTATTTTGAGCAGCGTCATATAGCACGTACCAGCTGTCTTTACCCACCCTGTGAAAGATCGATTTTTCTCCCATACTTCACAGGGTTATCTGGCGATTGCTAGGGGAAAGATGTAACAAAGTCGTAAATGATGACGTCATCAATTTTGACGAACATTCCAAGGAGCATTGAAGATGGCGCCACGAAAAACTTTCATAAAAACTTACGTTTGGTTGCAAGTATGTGAGAAAAATAATCAATCGTGTAAGAGTTTGGCTGGCCAGCACTCGGCAGTCCTCGTGCTGACTGGCCAAACTCTTACACTCGGGTCCACCCTGTCCACGGAACAGACCCATGATAGATTATATTAATCTTTTCCCTAGCAACCGCCGGATAACCCTGTGAAGTATGGGAGAAAATCCCATCTCACACAGGGGGTAAAGGCAGCTGGCACTCGCTATATGACGCTGCCCACAATAACGTAACGTCATCATTTTACGTTGAGTAACCACGTCTTAAATTATGACGTAATTTGACGTACATTCCAAGGAGCATTGCAGATGGTGCGATGAAAAACTTTCATAAAAGCTTACATTTGCTTGCAAGTATGTGAGACAAATAATCAAACATGGGTCTCTTCCGCAAACAAGGATATATCAACCCTCGAGCGTGTACGAGTTTGGCTGGCCAGCACTCGACAAGCCTCGTGCTTACTGGCCAAACTCTTACACTCGGGTTGAGATATCCCTGTCCAAGGAACAGACCAAGGGCGGGGTTTATAACGCTTACTACACTGCACCAAAATGTATACTGCTTAAAACAATTTAGTGTAATTTGGTTTGGTGGTGTACTTTTAAAAGCTATTTTTTTTATTCAATAAATTAAAAAATGCGATCTTTTGTTTTTAACAAATATCCTATTAGTATATTTCAATTTTTCATTGTTCTATTTTTCAGCTTGCCTTACATTGGTCGGATGCCTTTGGATATACGTTACATTTTATTATAACACGATCTCCTACCAGATGTCATTCGTGACACTTCAAGTTGGCCATTCCTTCTACTTGACAATGTTCTCTGGCTGTGTGACGTCTGTTCTCGCGTGCGCGTTATACACAATAGCCACAATTAAGGGCACGTCAGTGACGCAAGCTAAAATACATGATGACGTCATACAAAAGAACTGCAGTATGACGGGAAAAGTTTCGCTTAAATAATTAAAATCTGAATCAAGCAAGTAGATGTTGTGCCTTCTATGTAAATAAGCATAATGTGAGGTTCTCATTTTCATTTATTTGGATTTTTTCTTTGTTTCCTATTTTTAAGGTGAGTAAAAAGTAAGAGGTTAATTGTAAATGGTCAGTTTAGTGGTAATATGGAATTGGCCTCTAATTGGCCTTGACGACTGTCGAGATCAGAGATAAGGTTTTAAGTAGTAATTGATAGAGTTAAAACCAGTGGAGGTTGTTTAGGGTCGTGGTGTAATTATTAGGTCTAAGTATATTAGATGTGAATAGTTGTCAGTCCCTTCTGGGGGTGATATATAGTACCCTGGTGGTCATTCTCAGAGGCTGGTGTGTATAGACAGTCTTGGGGACAGGTTTATAAATAGGTATGCGATCATCCAGGGAGCTGCTTCTCAGCTCTGGTATAAATAGGTATGTGGTCATTGGGTGGGCTGCATTAAAATAGATTCTCGGGCTGCGGTATAAATAGGTATGAGGTTATGATCTGTTTATAGTTGGTTCCTAGATGATTTATATATAGAACTTGACCATGAAGTCATTCTATGATTAGACTGTGTCAGTGGTTAAGTTTAGCATCTATAGTGTAGGTAGTTGGGTTTAGTAAGTGATGTCACTGGTCAAGAATCGTTTGCTGGCCATATATAAAGGCCTGTTAACTTAGAGTAGGGGCTGCTTGTTGAGATCGAGTTGTTCGAAGAGTTTTCAGAGTGAGTCTTTGGATTATGGAGTTAGTTTTAAAGAGTTTTTAGGGTTAGTGTTTGGAGTTGGTCTTATTAGCAGAGAGACTTTGGATTTTATTATCTTAGTTTTAGATAGAGAGTATAGAAATGTGTAGAGTAGTTTAGTTTAGTTAAGTCATAAGGAATAGCAAGAAACTTGTATTGTGCAGTTATTTTCTTTAAGTTGGTTACTTCTAAAAAGAATTGGAGTGAATTTTATTGGATACTGCTGGAATTGATCTTACTTTAGTCATTTCTTATTTACTTTGTGAATTATTTGTGAATTTATACGTTCTACTCCTGGAGTATATATTGGATTGGAATTAGTTATATCTTGATTGGCAAGTACTTTGAATGGAAGTCATATCTTAATAAAACTGAAGGAATTTTATATACCTGTGTATGTTTTTTTTTTTAATTTCATCGATTAACGTAACGATGTGGTGTCAGAAGAAATAAAGAGTTAGCAGAAACGCAACAATAATATTTAAGAAGAGTGATTATCAAGTGGTGGGTCCGAGAGGTCACGGACCAGTAGTTCAAAACGACGGAGATGTATCTTGGTGACGGGAATTAAGAATAACTCAATTTCTCAAGTCGACGTTAGAATGTGTCAATAAAGAAATCCTTTCGTAGAAAAAAAACAGATTACAGAAGGCTTACGTGATCTTATCAAAATGGAACAAATGTTTCTCTAGCAAGTTGTTCGAATGTACTCATTAGTCTTTTACTGATAGCTTCCTTTTCGCAAAGTGTGATACATCCTCGTCAATAACAAATAAACCGGACAGGCGATAAACTTAATACATTTGTTTTAATGTGATTTTAATTTGTGTGTGTTTTTTTTTTTTTTTTTTTATTGGTCCTTTTTATAGAAAATCGAAAATGGCTTTTTGTGTGGGTGAATAGAATATGGGAAAATAAATGTGCATATTGTGTTTTCAGTCCCCTGTAGTACCCAGCTTGGTGTTTATTGATTCTGTTAGTCGGACTTGTTTCGTCCTTTTCTGTAAGTTTTTCAGAATCGCCCTACATAATTTTGTGGGCCCAGTTGTTCAAACTGTGATTAACTAAATCATCTGATATAGCGCAAATCTCATTTATTCTTTACTTCAAAACTTAAGTATGAGTACAACATATCTCTTGAATTATGCATGTTGGAAAGACTGAGGCGTGATATAGTTTCATCACGTTAGTTTTACCATCATTTATTTAATCAGGATTTTAATATTGATTAACCTAATCACATTTTGAACAACTTAGCTCTGTTATTACAATACAGATATGAAGATCTCCTGTTCAACCCAAATAATGAGTATATGTACAGAAAGACACCAAGGAGGCCCACAGATGATATCACTAGGAGAACAACCATAACAAACTTCAAAATGTTCGCCCATCAGCTGTTTTGTTTTCTGGTCAGTCTCAAAACTCAATATGTACATCTAGGGATCAGAGGGAACGTACCTATGCTTGAAGATTGTGTACGAACAGACGAGAGAGACTTGTGGTGTACAATATTTGTCCTGATATAAACGTTGTTCTACAAGTCCTGATTATATTTGAAATTATAATGAAAAACAGGAGTGTCATTTTGAAAGGTAAATCAAAGCACGATCACTGCATTTATAAAATCACTGACCTGCATTGATTTGTACTTGTCTTCTCACTGATATTTATTTGTCAGGATGCTCATATAGCCTGTGGATTTACATAAACAAGTCAATGTGTATCAAATAGTCATATCACCTGGAACAGATAGTAAATATAAAATGATACATTTGTAATTACAAAGATATGCTATCCACCAGCACAAAAATCCTGTCCGTTGCAGTTTCAATTTAATTCAATAGTAATAGTATGTAAATTGAAAAAAAAACATAAAAAAGACATCCACTCTCCCTTCTTCCATCATACACACTACAAAAACATAAAAAGACAAAGACATCCACTCTTACCTGTTCCGTCATACAAACTATAAACAGATAAAAGACAAAGACACCACTTTTACCTGTTCCGTCATACACACTACAAACAGATAAAAGACAAAGACACCACTTTTACCTGTTCCGTCATACAAACTATAAACAGATAAAAGACAAAGACACCACTTTTACCTGTTCCGTCATACACACTACAAACAGATAAAAGACAAAGACACCACTTTTACCTGTTCCGTCATACAAACTATAAACAGATAAAAGACAAAGGTATCTACTCTTACTTGTTTCACCATACACACTATAAACTAATCCTTGATACCATTACACAATAATAACAATTCACACGTTATGATTAGCACAATAAAACACAAAGACAATAGTCCAATTTAAACACATATCTATATAAAAACACGCATTTAATATAATCAACTAGGCAGGTTAGACAATAAAATCATTACCATATGTATTACACTTACCTGGTAATCAGTAAGACCTCAACTACCGTCAGTCGTCTAGAGCTATCCGATTCTTACTGAAACTGAAACTTTCAGCATGCTAAAAGGATACACCGAAACAATACTACACATTATGTACTTTTATATGATAACCGTGACGGTGTTATATGACCCAAATGACTCCATTTTCAATGTCTTGTCCCAAGATTTATCCCAAAATGTAACCGACTTTGGTACCGAGTGTTTTTTTTCAAAATATATGAATGCTAAAAAGGTTCGAATATGTTTGAAAATTTAAAAATGTTCTCCAGTTCCAGTACTGAGATCCTTCACGGACATGGTGTTTGTCGAGCAGGTAAAAAGTACTGAATTTTTCTTCTTCCTATTATGTCTTTGACCTTCGAAATAGATTCCTCTTAAAACTCGCATTAAGCCAATTTCAATGCTACGTCACAGGAACCATATATATAAATAATGCTAGGTACTGTTAACATTAGACCTATTAGACCATACAGACCTGTTTCAAGATATATGTGTCTGCAATCACTGACACGATGTCTGTATTTTGTTCAGTGATTAGCTAGTTTTGTCATATTTGAAAAATTGGCGAGATTATGCAAAACAGCATCACGCAATATACCAGGCCCTCTCAGGTTTGTCGTGAGAATTGTACAAACTGTCCCCATTGTATGCCCGTAAGAGGAGACTAAATCTTTAACAACTTTCTTCTTCTTAATGTGTCCCTTGAAAATGCCTTTAGCTGAGCGTTCGCCACGGTGAGGAATGCTTTGGCATCTGTCCCCTGGCCGAGACATACCGGAGTCTTTAAAAAGTAATTGCTACCCCTGCTTAGCGCTCAGCATTTTGGGAGTGGTGCGACTGGTTTGCCCGTTGTAAGTACAATGAGAGTGGATTTCAGCAGGGTGTTTTCGGCAGTATGCTACAGTGAGATAGCACTATAAGTCTGCAAAAGTTTCTGACTATCATAAGGAGACCTAACACGAACATACCGCAGCCTCCCGAAACATACATACGCACTCACCACACGCATGCATGTCGCACGCACGGGAGGTCGATCTTAATGGACCTTATTTATCGATAGGACGTCAAACAATAATAAACCAAACCAGGCTATAAATGCAGTTTACGGAAATTCGTCAATCGTGGCCGCTGCCATGGCAATGTTGAGAACAGTAATTGTACAACTGGCAAATATAAACACACTATTAAGTATTCTTTGTGAGAAAAAAAAACCTTTTCATTTTTTTTTAATAATTACAATCCACTACAATCGTTTACCGCAGTAATATTGTATGTGTATAAATGTGTTTTGATTTCTATGCCGCCTTTCATATCGACAGATCGTTAGGATTAATATATAAACAAGAAATATCTTTGAAAAAGATAAACGGCATAGTTTAATGCTGGTGGTTATAATGTAAAACCGCTGTTTAATTTAAACATATTTTATTGTATCATAAATATACAAAGGGATCGGGCAAAAGTTTTCCAACTTATATAAAGCCCTTTCCCAAAAACAGTATACAACACAAATATTTACACAAGATGACATTAGAATTTACATAAAGTAATTTTATCTTTGAAAATATGAGTAGAGATAGGGTGATAATAAGAGGGAAACGGAGGAAGAGAATTTAGAAGTCTCCTTCATTTACAATTTAATTTACAATTTTTGAAGAATAATTAGAACATTTTTAACAAGAAAGTTTTAAAATATTATTTTTAGACAGAGTGAGTGATCTTTCTCGACTCAGCTGACATTTGTTGACATTACACTATTCCATACTTTCAGCTGTTCAATGTTCATCATATCTCATGCCATGTTTTGCTTTCATCGTTGTCTTTCCTTTCCTTCTGATATATCCATTTCACAAATGCCATATGAATCGAGAAAGATCAAAGACGCTGTCGTTAGTTATATAGTATACATGTATATACATATATATCATTAAAGTGGCATATTTGACTAAAAGGAAGAGAAAGAGAGCTGATAGGGAGGGAGTAATAGAGGGAGAAGAATAGTGCGGGGTGAGATACAGAAATCAAAATATGTTTGTATCACGAATATATTGCTGAGTGTGCAGACATATTTTTTCGTTTTCTTTTGTTAAAGCAGGACTTCCATGTAATATAAGTTGCAGGTCTAGTGGAATGAACTCATTTAACAATCAAATTAGCATGAAATAAGTCGTAATTTAGAGTACTCGATCTACATCTTAATCTGGCATGCAAAATATTAGTTTTCCTGTCCCCAATCAAATAATAAATAGGAATACTTATGTCATTAAGCTTACGAAAAGTGTCTTTGAATACTGAGACTGACATGCTCTGTCTTATGTTAGGTTCTAAGTTGTTCAAAAGTCGAATAGTAGAGGGGGGGGGGGGGGGGGGGGGGAGAAGTGTTAGCAAGGTGAAGTCGAAAATTAGGTAAACAGTAGTTGTTAGCATTACGGAGGTTATATTGTATATTTTGCGAAACCGTAGCAGGAAGTAAAGCTGTAAGGTAGTTCGGCGTTAGATTAGCGTGAATTTTGTAGAAAAGCTGTAATTTTCTCCTTTTCCTTCTATTTGTTAATGGTTCTAGTGCACTCTCAGAATATAATGATTCCCTACTTGTATAAGAAGGTAATCCAGTAAGTATACGAATGGACTCTAGCTGGAGTTTTTCTAAATTATCCGCATCACCGTGAGTACATCCGTCCCATACCTCACAGCAATATTCTAATAAAGGAAGAATATATGACCTGTAAATTTTGTCTAAAGTTCATCTGTTCAACACATACTACAGTTTTCGTAAAACACTTACAATGTACCACTTTCGACACATTTTTACAAATATTTTCAATATGGCAAAACCGTTGTTGAAATACATTAACGAACTAGTGCGTTTCAGCACGGATAAAAAAAGTTATATCAGTTTGAATCATTTTTGGTGATAATAAGACTGCATTTGATTCAGGAATATAATTTTATTAATGTGTCATTTGAAAAGATACATCCACTTATTCAGCTTGCATTCAATCTTAACTTTGTTTCGTTTTTAACTGCATATCTGCATTTTGCATTTACCGCTACATTGACCAATCACATACTTCATCTTGACCAGTAACGCCACCTGTCGCGTCATATCGGGACCAAAAGAATATTATACGGCTATTATACACCCACAGTAAGACCGCTCGCGCGCTTTAATCATGGCCAACAAGAGCGATTAATATATGTTGGTAGAACTTGTTTCGCAATCATTCTAAAATAGATCAAATTCAATTTTAATACTGGTGTTCTCTTTATCACACCATAACTTTCCAAGTAGTATCTCAAAAGACGTAAAAAGGGTTTAAAATGTATTAATATGAATATCTATAAAATGAATAAATGTGGCATCTTTGTTCAAGTGTGTCTTTCGTGTCAGCATCACAACCATTAGCAACACGATAACAGTATTGTTTCTTTGTTTGATTATTTAACGTGTTAAATGCTAAGTAACAAAATTACACGTGTTAAAAATAGCTTTAGGGAACGTGTTTAAGTTTATGTTGAATGCGTAGCCTAAATGTCTTTAACGTGTTAAGAAATACTATCGTGTTTTAAAATCCATCTCGTTTTAACATGAACGACCTTTCGAAGTTAATGCTTGTTGGTGGTGTGCTACCTAAAATTACTAATTTAATCAGTACAATGGCGGTTATCTTTCTTGGTTTCACTTCGGTTTTGTAAACACGTCCAACAGGTGAGCTTTAATGCCATGATGGTGGTCAATCCACTGGTCAATGGTCATGTTGACTATTTTGATGTAATAATGGGAGATCAGATTGTAGATATGCCCCACGCTTCATGTAAGCATTCAGCTTATATGTCAACAGTTCGTGTTGAATCCTGCTACCTCCTAATGTGACTCCGCCTATAGTCCTACATCAATAATTGCTGATAGAAGCAAGTTTTTCATATTTTAGGCTTATACTGTTCAGTATCCATTTGTTGTATAGCTGACAGCTCTGAGGAGGAGACGAGCTTGCATATTTGCCTTGTAATGGCGAAAATCTTTCTTGTCTAAGCTTTAATTTTATAAATGTGATGAACAGGTTAGAGGCTTACATCGGTGAAGGTAATATTTTTGTCTAATCAGTGGTCCTCACAGGGCATATAACATTGTTGATTGTACTGTCAGTATACGTGACATGGATGATGAAAATTAATTACATAACCATAACTGTGTGTCTTGGAGCACGGAGATCGGGGTTATGTTTAAAATCAAAACATGACAAGTTGACCACGATCGATGTCATGTTTCTCACGGAGTTATCCCCCCTAGACCAGCAATAATATACATTATTAGGGGAGTAACAGAGACTTGTCACAAATTCCAAACCCACGGTCCATATTCATATGTACATGTACATATGTTAGTATTATTGTGCCAAATCCCTGTGGGGACAGTGTATTAAAGTCCTATGAGGTAAACTATCAACTTTAAAGCATGTGGTGAATCAGAGACATAGGCTATACAATGTATATATATATGTCTCTGGGTGAATCAATAAAGATGTGTGAACAGGGAAAAACACATTCCTGCCGAGTGCCCCAGCAGGAATCGAACCCGGGTCTCCAGCTTGATAAGCTCTACCTCATGAGCCAAATATGCATGCTCCATCAGCTGACTGACAGAGACCGTATTTAACACTATGTACAAGCCACACATACCCGTTCCTTATACAAATGTATAAAGCTATTTAATTTGGTTCATGTTTTCAAATACTTATAAAGGTTTGTTGTAAATTCATTCTATAGGCCTATAAAGGTTTGTTGTAAATTCATTCTATAGGCCTATCATTTTAAACTGCCTTACAAGGAGTAACAGATAAACATAGACCAATATCACATAAGGAATAGTTTTCTCAGACATGTAACAAATTGATTATCATAATAATTAATATAGCGATTTTGTTTAACCTTCTTGCATTGTTTTCTTACAGAGTTGGTTTAATCAAGTGAAAGATCAATATGGCAGCTAAAGGAAAAGAGGGTGATACTAATGCTGGTTTAGTCTCAGAGGAATCATGTGACGAACCACCTTCAAAATGCCCTCGACTTGAAACTGAGGAAAGCAATCATACCCTGAGGTCAGAGGTCACAGCTGATGGAGATGGGCATAGTCTGAAACGGTCAGATACAGTAGAGTATAATTTAGAGGGAGTGGTAGAAAGTAAAAGTAATGAGAATGAGGCAGCCACCAAGAATTCAGTGAATTCTACCATGAATGGTACACAGGAGTACAATCTTGAGAAAAGTAATGGCATTGATGAGGTCACCGAGGGGTCAGGGGTTGTGGAAGATTCTACAGTCAGTGGTACATGTACACAGGAGTATAATTTAGAGGGAGAAAACGAAAAACAAAATGGCAATGATGAAGTCACCGAGAGGTTGGAGGCTGTGGATGAGTCTACAGTCAGTGGTACACAGGAGTATAACCTAGAGGGAAAAGATACCGAAGCTGATGAGGTCACAGAAGGGTCAAGGACAGAAAATGTGTCTAGTGAGGTCACAGAAGGGTCAGGGACAGAAAATGTTTCTGGTGAGGTCACAGAAGGGTCAGGGACAGAAAATGTGTCTAGTGAGGACACCAAAAATGACTTGCCTGTAGTACCAACTCTTACAAAAATCCCATCAGTGTTACAAGATGCTGAACTCATAGCAGGAATTGTTGATGGAGTTGATGCTGATCTGATCTATAACAAACTGAAAGAACACAGAGGTAACCCAAACCGTGTTGACCTGGTGACCAATGACATTCTGGAGGAAGCTGGACAAGCGTTAACTTCTTCTTCAACACAGTTGGGACAGACTCCCTCCTCCTTCATGGAAGATTTTGTGTCTGTTATCGACAAGTCTATGGCTAACATGTCTGCCCTGCCTCTGTCGGCCAATGAGATTCACCAGTTGTTACTATCTGAGGGGGAAAGAGTGGACAGGGTGGATAGAGTGGTCAGTCAACTTCTGACAAAGCATTATAGTTCACTACTGTCCACTCGTCAAGATTTTGCAGCAGATGTCCAGAGGGTAACTGAGGTCTTACCAGGGGCTAACCCCAATGAAGTGTTTAAGTTGTTACAGGAAAGAGAAAATCAGCCCAACAGGGTTGATCTGGTAGTCAGCTATCTACAAGGTCGAACTGTGACAAGGCTAGCTCGGGCGGACACACTACCTGATGACCCAGCCCTCCACCAGGACCCTCTGTACAGAGACATGAGAATAGTGGCCAAAGTGTTACCTGATATGAATCCTGATGAGATATATGCCTACTTGGAGGCTCACAATCATCAAAGGAATCGAATCCAGTTGGTAATTGAGGAATTGATGAGAATTGTGCCGACCAGCAGTACACCTAGTATTGGGAATAGCAATGCAAGCTCCATGGATGACACAGTACCCATGGCAAGTAGGATTGCTTACAACATAGGGGATGAGGTGGACGAGCTGAAGGAAGTGTTTCCTGACTGTGATCCGACTTATCTTTACAATGAGTTGGAGAAACGACAAGAAGACAGAGACCGTGTGAAAAACCTTGCATGGGCCATGTTTGAAAACAGGGATTACCCCAAGTACTCCGATGTCATGAAGGAGAAGCAGAAAGAGACAATAAAAGAACAAATTGAAAACATGACTTTTGACTTGAAGGACTTTTTGTTAAAGTTTCCAGACCCATGTGTGACATTTGGAGATAACAGCAAGTTAATGGGCGAGAACTACAGACAACATACACAGGTTCAGATCAGGAATGATTTTAGGGAACTAAAGAAAGGATTTCTGCTGCATGTAATGATAAAAAACAAATTCCACTATGCAGCCAGCAAAGAGAAAATACTGGAATGGGTTAAGGACCTTCCAGGTAATTTATAAGTCTGTCTAAATTATGGACAAATTTGGTAATAATCTAAGCTCAGAAACTGTGAATTGTGAGTTATCTTTATACATTTGTGTTTATAATTACATAACTTAGGCGTTTCATCAATGTTCCTTGACATCAGCACATTCCTTAACTTTACAGGGGCCAGGATGTATATCTGTTAGGATTTAATATAGCAATAAGAAATATTTAAACATTGAAACTGTTCTGTTAGTTAAGTTTAATGTCACCATTGTTCTTTCTTATTCTTGGCTGTCTTGTTTAATAGTTCTGAAAAAAATATTTCTAAACATCAGTTTCTTCTCAAGAATACCTTGAAATATTGTGAATTTCATGGGTAACATAAGAAAAAAGTTTTAAAGATATACAGAGGTCAGTGTTGGCAACTTATATCCCTTTACAAACACGACCAATACATGTATATTAACCATAGTTGGTATCTGATCATCCTCAGGGGTTAAAATTTGTACAGGTGGGGCTGTTATATCTATGGATACTGAGGGGCAGGGCCGTCATTAGTGTAGTTATTTATAAGATTGATCGAGATTCCCATTAGCCATACACAATGTAGCTGCTTGATGGACATGAGGAATCAAACAAAATTTTGCTACAATGTATGTCTTTGTCATGATTCTATCATTGAAACTTAATCTTCTCCTATACAACATATGTCTTTAAGAAATCACGGAATCTTCAGATATCTTCTCTATAAATATCTATTCCATTTTATTTGAAGAGATAATATTACTACCCCCATGGTCACTTGGTCAAGCCTGTCTTTCACTTGCCAATGGGTACATATATAGTCCTAATTAGGTTATACAGTATTATAAACACAAATGAGACTTCCACCCAAGAACTACAATATATACCAGTGCTTGCTATAGATAAACAAGATTGTTTCAAATGTATTGCTCTGTTCATTTAGTACTTTCCTTGCATTCGAATATCTGTTTATTACAAATTATTGTACCAGTAATGGGTTTTACTGACCAACAACTTACTACTCGGTCGTTTACCTGGACCTGATCATAAGCTGTGTTCTCTATATACCAGTAAATCAGGATGTAATGTGCCATGTTCTCTGTAATCTTGTCTTCCTAACTTGTTTTGTCAAAGTTACTTCTGGCCCCAAACCAGATGTTAGACATTTTGACAGACTTGTCTGGAGGTCATTTTCCCTCGGTCATGAACATAAACGTTCTACAAACAAGAAAGACAAAAAAATAAGTCAGGGAAGAGTGAAAGAGAATAAATACATGGTCAGTGTTTTAAATATACACTGTATTTTGGCGAGTGTAAGGAAAGACAAAAGTGGAGAGCCTTGGCGAGCCACTCTTGTCTTTCTGTCCCGAGCAAAAAATACAGCTTATATTTTTAGACACTGACCATGTATTCTTTTTATCCTGCAACAGTCATAAAAAATAATCAGTTTGAAGTGAAACAGTATCAACAATAATCCAGATATGTTCACCTTTTGAACATTGTTTCACTTGGAAGTAGACTAGTCGAATTGACGCACATGCTAAGATTCCAAAATACAGCTGTTTTCCGTCACTGCCATATACAGCAAAAATATATATGGTGGTGTATTCCGACAATGTGGTGGCAGTTGCAGGATAAAATCGTTTCCCTGGTACCAGATTAATACTTGTAATTAAGATTTTTGTGGTTTTATGTCATTTCAGAAGATTCCGTGAAGTTTAAACATTATCCTAGACCAGAGGAACCACTGCCCGAAGAACCTGATGAATTTTTCTTCTTCGAGAAAATGTTTGTTGCTTACAAAGAAGAAATTCTAGGTGAAAATTTGACCCAGAAATTTGTTGGATTTTGCACATGTGTGTCAGTTTTACAGACAAACAAAGACATGTCATCTTGGTCTCCTTCAGAATCAAAATTATGGAGCAGTCACTGAATGCTTTCTAATTATATAATGGTTCATCTATTTATCCTACCATACATGTTTAAATCCACCTGCCTGTCCATACAACATGTTTGTGTCCATCTCTCCACTTTTACAATATCTAAATAAGATTTTGTATGAAACAAATTTCAGTCAGTTGGAAATTTACATTGTTTGTATGATGTTTTCATGAACAACGGTCACCTTCATCAGACTGTGAGACAAATGCCACCTTCATCAGCCAAATGTCTCCTCTGTCTGCAGTCAGATGTTACCTTCCTCAGTCAGATGTCACCTTCATCAGACAAATGATGCCATCATCAGCCAAATGTCACTTTCATCAGACAAATGTTGCCATCATCTGACAAATGTCACCTTCATCTGACAAATGTCACTTCATCAGACAAATGTCACTTCATCAGATAAATGTCACTTCATCAGATAAATGTCACTTCATCAGAAAAATGTCACTTTCATCAGACAAATGTTGCCATCATCTGACAAATGTCACCTTCATCTGACAAATGTCACTTCATCAGACAAATGTCACTTCATCAGACAAATGTCACTTTCATCAGACAAATATTGCCATCATCAGACACATGTTGCCACCATGTCAGACAAATATTGCCTTCATCAGACAAATGTTGCCTTCATCAGACAAATGTTGCCTTCATCAGACAAATGTCATTCATTAGACAAATTTCACCTTCATCAGACAAAGATCACTTCATCAGACAAATGTCACTTTCATCAGACAAATGTAACCTTTATCAGACAAATGTTGCCATCATCTGACAAATGTCACTTCATCAGACAAATTTCCTCTTCATCAGACAAATGTCGCCTTCATCAGACAAATGTTGCCATCATCTGACAAATGTCACTTTCATCAGACAAATGTAACCTTTATCAGACAAATGTTGCCATCATCTGACAAATGTCACTTCATCAGAGAAATGTCACCTTCATCAGACAAATGTCACCGTCATCAGACAAATGTCACCTTCATCAGACAAATGTCACCGTCATCAGACAAATGTCACTTTCATCAGACAAATGTAACCTTTATCAGACAAATGTTGCCTTCATCAGACAAATGTTGCTATCATCTGACAAATGTCACCATCAGACAAATGTCACCGTCATCAGACAAATGTCACTTTCATCAGACAAATGTAACCTTCATCAGACAAATGTCACTTTCATCAGACAAATGTCACCGTCATCAGACAAATGTCACCTTTATCAGACAAATGACCGGTAAAGCTATATACATTGAGGTATATATTGAGTGTCAGCTTTGCAATCCTCAAAGTGACATTAGTACTCTGATGGTGAAAGTTATCAAAGATCTGTGAATCAGTTTGTTGTTTTGCTGACTTCAAACTCAAATAATGGGTTCCTTCACAATAGGACTCTACTAAAGGAATGAATATTCGTTTGTTAGTAATTAACCATTTATTTTGTTTAGTTTATGAGATCACAAATCCAATTGATCACAAGGTTAATTGCTTTAATGTGAAACTTTTATGAACAATTCAAAGACTGCTCCATTGGATCTATGATCTCATAAATTGAACAAAATGAAAAAATTCATGCTTATAGTTCAGCAAACTGGGGTACATTATTGTGGACAAAAAAACAGAATTGCTCCCTCTTATATTAGAAACAGTGGCGATTGAAAATATACAGGGATAAGATATGGCCTAGTGTATTGGGGTGGAATGTTTACCTACATGTATTTGTAGATAATCAATATAAATATTCTTCATATCAGTAAAAGGAACATCAATATCATGCTTATTCTTTTATTAGAACATCTGGAAGAGGAAAAGAAATTGAAAGAATTAAGGAGATTGCAAGCTAAAGAAAATGAAGAGCTTCTTGAATGTGGCTGTTGCTATGACAATGAATGTTTAATTGAGGACATGGCCTCTTGTCAGGATGGTCATCTTTTCTGCAAGGACTGTATCAAAAGGTCATCAGAGGTTGCCATTGGCGATGGACAGTGTGTGTTTCCTTGTTTCACTGACAACTGTAAATACCAGTTTCCACTTTCTGTGCTACAGGAAGTCATGTCTCCAAACATGTTCTCCATCTTGTTGAGGAGAATGCAGGAGGAGGAAGTGAAACAGGCAGCCATACCAGACCTGGTCAGCTGTCCATTCTGTAGCTTTGCCACCATCATCTCTAATCCTGATGATAAAGTGTTCAAGTGTCTTAACCCAAAGTGTCTCAAGGAATCCTGTAGGTAAGTGTCTCAAGGAATCCTGTAGGTAAGTGTCTTACTGTAGTGTCTCAAGGAATCCTGTAGGTAAGTGTCTTACTGTAGTGTCTCAAGGAATCCTGTAGGTAAGTGTCTTACCGTTGTTTCTCAAGGAATCCTGTAGGTAAGTGTCTAAACTCAGAGTGCCATGAGGAATCCTGTAGATATGTGTCTTAACCCAGAGTGTCTCGAGGAATCCTGTAGGTAAGTGTCTAAACTCAGAGTGTCTCAAGGAATCCTGTAGATATGTGTCTTAACCCAGAGTGTCTCAAGGAATCCTGTAGATATAAGTATCATATTTCTCGAGGAATCCTGTGGTATTGTGTATTATGGAGTCAGCTTCACAATAAAATGTTTGACATATTGTATTGAAGTTTCTATTCATAATAATTTTTATAGGTAGCACTCCTCTGTTTGTTTCAGACTCTGCAGGGAGCCAAATCATGTTCCCCTGGGATGTAATGAGATAGAAAGACAAGGAGAAACAAATATGAGGACATATATAGAGACCTGTGTGTCAGAAGCTATGCTTCGTCAATGCCATAGGTGTCAGAAAAGGTTCTTTAAGGAGTATGGTTGTAACAAGATGACCTGTACCTGTGGAGCATCTCAGTGTTACATATGTCGTGAACCAGTTGAAGATTATGACCATTTTGATGATGATGACGAAGAAAAGTATGTGAACTTTTCATGAGTATTTGGCATTAATCTGGCTCAGAGAAGTATATAGCATCTAATTACTACCCTAAGTAATAATATTGATATTGATCTTTGACCCCTTACCCTGATAATCAACAGAGATCATCTTCTCATAAACGGACGAATCCTCGTCATTGTGTGACTAATAGAGTGGACATGCTCTGCACAGAACTGTCATTTTTAAGTGACCAAGTGATCTTGACCTTTCTGGAAAAAAAGGGTTAATTCTATCATGAAAAGGAACAATTATAATTTTAAATTTGATTATACTCAATGGTGTTTTCTAAATCCTGCTGACATGCTCCTCTCAGGCTGACAGGGGCACATGGGAAGGATAGTCGACTGTAATTCTATAATATACATGTACCTGCTTGGCAACCGGAGAAAATTCTGCGAACTTAGGATACTTATAGTTATCGACAGTTTAACTGAACTGATGTTAGTAGCCTGTAAATCTAAAATTACAGTACTAGATTTCTATGGTATAGTGGAGTGGCCAGGTTTTTGTACCCGACATGAAATACTTCTAAACTAAGTCTGTCTATTTAGAATTAAAGTTTCATAGAACTACTTCAGACTATCATACTTACATTTTCCCCATTGCTGGCAGAAGTAAAAGAGCTACCAAAACTGTTGTAATTAATGATCTTTACTTACTTTGTACTTTAAAAAGTCATATTAAAGATAAAACATGTTAAGAGATCCACAAGGTCTGTAAGTACAAATGTTATGATATATGGCTTTAGTTTGACTGTTAACATTACTTCAATCTACTTTTAAAGCCACTGGAGTCAAGCACTGATCTTATAAATTTCAGGTGTAATTTGTATTCTAACCCACGTGATCTCCATATCGAGGAGATGAAAAAAGCGGTGGCAGCTGGTATTGAGAAATACAAAGCTGAACACCCAGAGTCTGCCGATATCACCCTCAAATATGATGCTGAGAAACACATAGAAGAGTGTAAGTTATTAATTACATTATTTATTTGTATCAGAGAATTTGATCATTTTGTGAATACAGGTACCATAAAAACCCGTGTAATTTGCACACAAGTGTAATTTGCGCAGGTACTTTTTGGGGCTGAAAATGATGAAAAAAACCTTTTATCCATGTATTTTGCGCATGAAAATTTTTGACCAAAAACTGATGTCCATGAGGTCCCGAAAACGATGTATGAAAATGACATCTTTTGAAGAAGTTTGATATCAAACATCGTATGATAGAAACACTTGAATTATGATTAAATTTCTTCTATCAAAATTAAAAGTTTTCTCCTTAGAGGATAGAGATTTCAAATAAAGGCATTAGCATTGTCCCGTGAAGACGATCAAAATCTCCATAAAACGTTGTTGAACAGAATTATGATTTTGTTCATTAATTTTGTATTCAGTGTCCAAACAGTTTCAAGAAGATGAAGACTATGATCCAGATGGAGGGGACTCTGATGGTGATGATAATGAGGACGGATCAAATCCAGAACTGAGTTCAGACAATGAGTGAGTGTTGGGTTCTATTCATGTACAACTGTTTGTATGTTATTTGTTGTTACGTTTATTGGTAGGAGTAAGGCTATGATTGATTGTGTATGAGGGACTGGAGTGTAAATGGTGGTGGGGGGCTTTGTTATATACATGTACATGTATTTTTTTGATAGATGTTTGTATTCTGATGATGATCTTTTAATAGCATGACTTTGATTAACAGTATGGGGTACATTTCCAATATTTTCATTTCAGTGACAATTGGAGGGATGAAGATGAGGAATTGTGAAAACTCTTCAGTACTCAAGCAGATGTACTTCAGAAGGACAAAGATGTTCAGACAAGAACGTGAATGTATAGAATAGTGTTGTTTGATAGTCACGTGTCATACAATATTCAATATTTTATGGTCTTAATATGAAAATGTCATAATATTCTGGAAGTTTTACCAGAATAACTACAGCAGCAGATCAATTTTTTTTTTTTATTATTATTTTTTATTTTTTTTGGGGGGGGGGGAGGAGGGGGCTGGATAAGAATAAAGAAATACCTGGTATAGGAAATGTGTGTTTTGATGACTGCAGTACTGCATGAAAATACAGATTCAATTGTAGATGAAAGTTATCTGTTCTCATGATTGGCAGATTAATCCCAAGGGAACCGTCTATTGCTGGTCAATAAGAACCTATTGGGTATCCAATCAAATCACATTGTCACTAGTACACCAAAGTGTCTCGGTGTCCAATAGGATGCACAAAGGTAGTGAACACGGAACAATTTTACTCACCATTTCATGTAGTACCAGGAATCAACACAAGGTCATGCTCTTACAACAGTTAAATATACCAGGAGGTTATCACTACATCATGTCCAATTAGGTTGTGAATACTGGTCAAAAACTGCATTTTAAATGCATTACAGCACTATTCTAGCTGTCTTGCTTAGCCTAAATTCTCAATTTGAGAAAAGGGAATTGATCAGACATAACAGAAAGGATATTTGTGATGCAGTAAAGATTGACCAGCCGCCACTATTGATCGAGGAGGACTCTCATTTGTGTCACAACTAATCTGCCGAGCCAGTAGATACTTAGTGAGAAGAATAAACCTTAGAGATGTTTATCAGACTTATGATGTATCTATAGATTTATATGTACTGTGGACCATTTTTACCTGTACATGCTCGACAAGCCTACTTCCTGTGTAAAGTCTTGTCTCCTTGTACGATATTGTAGATGTAACCATTGTCAAAAAGACCTCTGAGAAACAAAATGCCATATGTTACATGCTGAGAAAACTTAACAAATGTCCTTATTGTATAGAACATGGCCAACATATAAAATATGATGGAAATGGAAGATATGAACTTCCTGTTTGCACTACTTTATGTCCGCGACACTTGCCAGACAGATACATAGATGTGATTTTAGAATACCGGTGTAAATTGTGATGTCTTCAGTCAGGAAAGCTGTGTACATATATTGTAACTTGAAACACATGAACACTGCTACACATCTATTATTTTTTATAACTGTGTTGATTATAGTACTGATTCAGAAGCCAGTAGATATATAAAGGATAAGTGTACATTGTACATGTGAGGGGGAGAGCAGTTGTTTGGGTGAATGTTTGGGAGAGGGTGTGTCTGAGAGTTAATGAGGATGTGTGTGTGTGTGAATAAGAGTATCTGGGTATTGATGTGGGTTTGAGTGTTAAGGGGGTGTAGGAGTGTTGAGAAATTTTGGTATTAATAGTAGTGTATGGGTTCAAATGTCTTGGGAGAGAGTGTGTGAGCGTGTTATGGTATCTCGTTGTTTCTGTGGAAATGTTGATATATCTGGATGTTGGTGTAGGTCAAATGCCTGTGTCGGGAGTTGGCTGGGGGGATCTAAGTATTGGTGTAAATTTAAGTGTCCTCTGGAAGGGGTGGGTGTGGGGTGTCTGGATGTTGTTGATGCAAGTGTTCTGAAGAGGGATGCGAGTGTCTGGGAGAGAGGTATAATCATGGGTGTATCAGGTCGTCAGTGTGGGTCAAGTGTCAAGGGGAGGAGTGTGATTATGGGTGTATTAGGTCGTCAGTGTGGGTTGAGTGTCAAGGGTGGGGTGTGATCATGGGTGTATCAGGTCGTCAGTGTTGGTCAAGTGTCAAGGGGGAGGAGTGTGATCATGGGTGTATCAGGTCGTCAGTGTTGGTCAAGTGTCAAGGGGAGGAGTGTGATTATGGGTGTATTAGGTCGTCAGTGTGGGTTGAGTGTCAAGGGTGGGGTGTGATCATGGGTGTATCAGGTCGTCAGTGTTGGTCAAGTGTCAAGGGGGAGGAGTGTGATCATGGGTGTATCAGGTCGTCAGTGTTGGTCAAGTGTCAAGGGGAGGAGTGTGATCATGGGTGTATCAGGTCGTCAGTGTGGGTTGAGTGTCAAGGGAGGGGTGTGATCATGGGTGTATCAGGTCGTCAGTGTGGGTTGAGTGTCAAGGGAGGGGTGTGATCATGGGTGTATCTTGGTGTCAGTATAGTTTTGAGCGTCAAGGGCAGTTTTGTGTCTTGGTATTGTTGTGAATGCAAGTATTAGGAGTTTGAAAGTGTGAATGTCTGGGAGAGAGGTATGAATATGGGTGTATATGGGTGTCAATGTGGATTTGAGTGTCAAGGGGAGTGTGTGTGGTTTATCTGCGTGTTGTGGGTGCAAGTTTTCTGAAGAAGGGTGTGAGAGTGTGAAATTCTGGGAGAGAGGTGTGATCATGGTTGTACCAGGATGTCGGTTCGAGAGTCAGGGAGAGGTGTGATCTTTGGGTTTTCTTGGTGTTGTTGTGAGTAGAAGTGATCTGAAGAGGGTTGTGAGAGTCTGGGAGGCAGAGTTGTGAATATTGGTTAGCTGGGTGTTTGTGTACATGTGGGTGCAAGTGTTTTGGTTTGATATGGCCAATGATCTGGTGTGTTGTGTATGCTGAATTGTCAGAAACAAGATTTGTACTAGACATTAACAGTAACCAAACTAGAAGAGAATATTGTTTTCTTAGCTGGTTATTGTAATTGTATATTTATTAGTCTGTTTACGTTTGTAGCATTTATGGCTAGTATACAGAACTTATTTCCATATCAGAGGAAATAAAGGTTGGTAATCATTCTGACTGTTATGCTTTATATTTTACAAAGACAATCAATCTTCATTATACCCCCAACAAAACAAAGATAAAGGGTATAGTCAGGAATCCGCTTGTCTATCCATAAGTTCCTCTATCGAACAAGTCCATGAAGGACATATTTTTGTAGACCAATTTTATGAAACTAAATATTCCATAATTATTACCTGTTACTGTGTCATTATTTTCACTGATTGCAAAGAAATTTTACAGTTACAATAACTACCCTGGGTGTTGAGCATCTATATATCCGAGTTATTCTTCTTCTTGATTCACATACTTCTATGGGAGTTTTTCTTGATTCACATACTTATATGGGAGTTTTCTTGATTCACACACTTATATGGGAGTTTTTCTTGATTCACATACTTATATGGGAGTTTTTCTTGATTCACATATTTCTATGGGAGTTTTCTTGATTCACATACTTCTATGGGAGTTTTTATTGATTCACATACTTATATGGGAGTTTTTCTTGATTCACATACTTATATGGGAGTTTTTCTTGATTCACATATTTCTATGGGAGTTTTCTTGATTCACATTTCTATGGGAGTTTTCTTGATTCACATACTTCTATGTGAGTTTTTCTTGATTCACATATTTCTAGGGGAGTTTTTCTTGATTCACATATTTCCATGGGAGTTACATGTATGTTCCTCCTCTTTTAGGGAGAAGGGGTACAGTTATTTATGGGATGACATTTTTAGCTTGTATGATTATTGAAAATTGCAGAAACTAGGCCCTTCCTCTAGCATTTCAATGATAAAATACATAATCATACTTAATACTTGAAATTGTCTCCCTTCGGTAGAAATGATAAGGTGTGTATTTATATTCCCTTGTACGAGATATTGACATTCTCTGTGAATATTTGTAGCATCTCTGCCGTGTGTACATCAATGTATGACCTATTTCTCACTCTATTGAGTTAAATTGTGATGTGATGAGAATATGAAAAGAAATAAAATAACTCCAGTTCAGAAAAAAACTGTGTATACTTACAGTTAAATTTGCAAGACATTATTGAAAACACCCAATCCTTATTGGGTTAAAATTGAAATCTTAGGCAGTAGTCTTTGGTATATAGTACAAACGGCGTCCTTGTCCTCCAATTAAATATTTACTTGCATCCATAATGCTCTGATTTATATTCACCTTAAAATTACAAACAATCTTTAATGTTTTATTATTTTTAATGTAAAAGTCTTGCGCACTTAAAGTTAATCATCAAACACATTCACACTTTTACTACAGGATTTCTTGTGCTAATATATGTAAATGAATATTATAACAATGATTACAAATAACTTATCCATAAATAGTATATTTTTTAAACATTGGCACAGCAGTTTAGAACTGTACAGTAACAAGGCATCACATGATACAAATCCCATCATAATAAACAACACATTATAGTTAAGCAAACCCTGTTTGAGATGTTTATAGTAAAAAGGCAACTAGACTATGACTGTAAGAGAAACGCTCCTATATATAGCAATTCTGTTGAGAAATAAACTTGTTTGAGCACTGATGAAGTTTGAGTGTAAGAAACTAAAGACAATAGGTAGCACACCACAGTAAGACAGCCTGGCCATGGGCAATTTTTTTGTTAAGCAAATAACTCCTGTATTATGATATGCATAAAAAATGAAAAAATAACTGTACACTATAATTGGTATATTCAGTATGAATTAGTACATACAGGCTTCACATTTATTAAAACAAAAATCAATAAATTGGTTCCGGATTTTAAATATCCGGATTTTCCGAACGTGTGTTTACACAGGAAATTTAGTTTTGCCTACAGCGCAAAATGGAAGCCCACAGAAAAGGTAAGATAGCGGAAAAACTTAATTTACAACATATGTCCAAACAAGATTAATTCTGTCTTTGGGATAGAGATGTTTAATTTTAAATAGGTTTCAGAAAAAAAATTGTGTAGAGAATTGTGCCATTTAGGGTCAAATATCATAATATTTTGCAATTTTTGAGAATTTTTTAAGCTGTTACCATGGTATTCACAGCTCTAAAAATCACAGAAAATATCAGTTTACTTATCCTTCAGAGCTCTATTAAAATTGCAAATGTTGTACAGATTTCAAATATATATACTTTATTAGAGGTTATATGTAAGGTTAACTTGCAATGTTTACATATCTAAAACATGTGCCATATTTTTCAGAATTTGGCATTTTTACTGTACACTGCTACCTTATAAGGGCTGAAAAATGTTATTTTTGGAAATTGTGCTGAATTATGCTTGATTAAGCTTCATTTTGATTCATTATTGCTCAAAAATGCATAAAAACAATCTAAAACTTGTTTATTATCTGGCTTGTCATATTAGAGGAATCAAGGGAGGTAACTCGCATATCTACCCATTTTAAGGGTGGGTTAATTAAGCATAATGTTAATGAGTCAGTGTAAATTGAAAAGATATTCTATGTTTTATAACAAACCCAAAATAACTTATTGGTATCTAACAAACCATATAGACTGAATTCTGGTTTGTTTTACCTGATTTATTACCCCGTATCCATGGAAACTATTACAGTAAGTGTTATTTTTTGAAATATTTGGTGAAACCATTATTTTCAGTTTATTTATACAATGGTAAGCATGTAATTTCAATTGATTGAGTGTACGGTTGATACAATATTGTCAATTATTGTCATTTCCTTCGGTAAAGCAGAAAAAATAGCATTTTCCGCATAAAATGGGATCAGCGGACACTTTCATATGATCATTGGTACATATCTGAATTACCGGGGTGGAAACAGATGACTTTGATGTCATAGGCATGACATTTTGAAATCTTGGATGTCATGTCATGATTTATCAGTTAGAATATTGCATGTGTTGCTAAGCTGAGGTTTGGAAAGGAATTTGGTTATTTATTATGACACCATTGAGTATTTATGACGTCATAGATACCATCTGATGACGTCATAGTTACTGATGACGTCATGGTAACTATGACGTCATATTACAAGGCTAAATTTGATAGTTGTATAGTATTTTTTGCTTGATTACATGCAAAGAGACTCAAAGTACCACATTCAACTCAAAACACAACTTTATTCAAGAGATATACAGAATTATGGGAGTTTTCATCTTTAAAATTACCTCCCCTTATTACTGGATTGGGAGAAAAAGTTGTCAAAATACACCTCTCAGGGAAATCAGCAATACTCGGTGACTATTAAAGATACACAGTA